>NC_048582.1:847250-889750 GCF_013265735.2 Oncorhynchus mykiss | reverse complement strand
ATCAACTGGAGATAATATCCTGTTTGGGATTGGGGGCAGCATTTTCACATTCGTATGAAAATCGTGCCCAGAGTAAACTGCCTGCTACTCAGGCCCAGATGGATATGCATATTATTAGTAGATTTGGATGGAAAACACTCTGAAGTTTCTACAACTGTTTGAATGATGTCTGTGAGTGTAACAGAACTCATATGGCAGGCAATAAACCTGAGAAAAATCCAACCAGGAAATGGGACATGTTTGTAATTTTTCAACTCATTGCCTATCGAATATACAGTGTCCATGGGGTCATGTTGCACTTCCCAAGGCTTCCACTAGATGTCAACTGTCTTTAGAACGTTGTTTCAGGCTTCTACTGTGAAGGGGGAGAGAATGAGAGCTGTTTCAACCAGAGGTCTGGCAGAAGGCCATGAGTTGATCACGTGAGCGCCCGTGAGAGCGACCTGCGTTCCATTGCATTTCTACAGAAAAAGGAATTCTCCGGTTGGAACATTATTGAAGATTTATGTTATTAAAAACATTCTAAAGATTGATTCTATACTTAGTTTGGCATGTTTCTACGAACTGTAATATAACTTTTTGAACTTTTCGTCTGGACTTGCCCGCGCCTCGTGAGTTTGGATTGTGAACTAAGCGCGCAAACAAAAAAGAGGTATTTGGACATAAATTATGGACTTTATCGAACAAAACAAACATTTATTGTGGAACTGGGATTCCTGGGAGTGCATTCTGATGAAGATCATCAAAGGTAAGTGAATATTTATAATGCTATTTCTGATTTCTGTTGACTCCACAACATGGCGGGTATCTGTATGGCTTGTTTTTGTGTCTGAGCGCCGTACTCAGATTATTGCATGGTGTGCTTTTTCCGTAAAGTTATTTTGAAATCTGACACAGCGGTTGCATTGAGGAGAAGTTTATCTAAAGTTCCATGCATAACACTTGCATCGTTTATCAAAGTTTATGATGAGTATTTCTGTAAATTGATGTGGCTCTCTGCAAATTCATCGGATGTTTTCGAGGCACAACATTACTGAACATAATGCGCCAATGTAAACTGAGATTTTATGATATAAATATGAGCTTTATCAAACAAAATATGCATGTATTGTGTAACATGAAGTTCTATCAGTGTCATCTGATGAAGATCATCAAAGGTTAGTGATTCATTTTGTCTCTATTTCTGCTTTTTGTCTCCTCTCTTTGGCTGGAAAATGGCTGTATGTGTTTTGTGACTAGGCTCTGACCTAACATAATCATATGGGGTGCTTTCGCTGTAAAGCCTTTTTGAAATCGGACACGATGGGTAGATTAACAAGAAGTTAAGCTTTAATTTTGTGTATTGCACTTGTGAATGTATGAAAGTTAAATATTTCTAAAAATATATTTTTGAATTTCGCGCTCTGCCTTTTCAGTGGATGTTGTTCGGAACCCCTAGCCCTAACAAGATAAAACACTTCACAAACCCCACCTGAAACTTGTACCTAACAGACATTAGGATGATGGCCAATCAGCAGTCTATGCATATTAATGTTATATTTGTGACCAGAATACGACCACACCATTCTGTTGTCGGGGTACGACCACACCATTCTGTTGTCGGGATACGACCACACCATTCTGTTGTCGGGGTACGACCACACCATTCTGTTGTCAGGGTACGACCACATCATTCTGTTGTCGGGGTACTACCACACCATTCTGTTGTTGGGGTAGGACCAAACCATTCTTTTGTCGGGAAACGACCACACCATTCTGTTGTCGGGATACGACCACTCCATTCTGTTGTCGGGATTCCACCACACCATTCTGTTGTTGGGGTACGACCACACCATTCTGTTGTCGGGATACGACCGTACCATTCTGTTGTTGGGGTACGACCACACCATTCTGTTGTCGGGATACGACCACACCATTCTGTTGTCAGGATACGACCACACATTCTGTTGTCGGGATAGGACCACACCATTCTGTTGTCGGGGTACTGCCACACCATTCTGTTGTCGGGGTACGACCACACCATTCTGTTGTCAGGATACGACCACACCATTCTGTTGTCGGGGTACAACCACATCATTCCAACACAGAAAATATGCTTTTTAACAAACGTAATTGCCATTTTGGGGGGGGGGGAAAGGAAAACTATTTCAGTCAAATTGTAGTTAATGACAGGTGATATTTGATAGAGATCTAGGGTAGAGCTGGTCGGTTACTGATGGTGGTTGTCAGGGTTGTAGTTTAGTGATCAACAGAAAACCTCACAGCCTCTAAACATCCTTCTCCAGCTCTCCTCATTCAGCTAACCTTTTCTAGGAACCTGAGTGTGATTGTGGCTGAACGGGTGGTGGTTTTATAGGAATGGTGTGTATACGGGTGGTGGGGGTGATATTGGGTGGTACCCCTCCCAAGCAGCCAGCCAGCCAGCCGTGGCTAACAAGCATCATATGTTAATTATACAGGAGATCACAGGCAGGGCGCGCTCAGACACTAACAGACACAGAGACGCATGACTGGAGGGCCAACATTACGGGGATGAGGACTGGTAACATCACCCCCCCCCCCCTGCCCCATTCCCCTTCCCTCTATACATGTAAATCTCACCCCATACCCTCACCTCAACTACAGACACCAGCACAAGCAAATTACATTGTGCAAGGTCTCCCTGCCCCCCCCACTCTCACCCCCCCCATGGCCCTAGGACCTGTCATCCAGTGCCCCCATGATGTGTCTCCCTGCCCCCCCCCCCCTCACCCCCCCATGGCCCTAGGACCTGTCATCCAGTGCCCCCATGATGTGTCTCCCTGCCCCCCCCCCCCCCCCCCCCCTCACCCCCCCATGGCCCTAGGACCTGTCATCCAGTGCCCCCATGGTGTGTCTTCCTGTCCCTCCCCTCCATCCCTCCCTCATCCCTCAGGCCTGGCCCCAGAGGACATTGATTTAGCTGTACCTCTAATTACTCCTCATATTCTATTCAAGGCAGAGGAGAGGAAGAGGGAGAGGAGAGGAGAGGAGA
The DNA here is from genome assembly GCF_013265735.2 of Oncorhynchus mykiss. NCBI lineage: Eukaryota > Metazoa > Chordata > Actinopteri > Salmoniformes > Salmonidae > Oncorhynchus > Oncorhynchus mykiss. The sequence continues at coordinate 886,737 of NC_048582.1, read as the reverse complement.
GGAGAGGAGAGGAGAGGAGAGGAGGGGAGGGGAGGGGAGAGGAGAGGAGAGGAGAGGAGAGGAGAGGAGAGGAGAGGAGAGGAGGGGAGAGGAGAGGAGGGGAGAGGAGAGGAGAGGAGAGGAGAGGAGAGGAGAGGAGAGGAGAGGAGAGGAGAGGAGAGGAGAGGAGGGGAGAGGAGAGGAGAGGAGAGGAGAGGAGAGGAGAGGAGAGGAGAGGAGAGGAGGGGAGAGGAGAGGAGAGGAGAGGAGAGGAGAGGAGAGGAGAGGAGAGGAGAGGAGAGGAGGGGAGAGGAGAGGAGGGGAGAGGAGAGGAGAGGAGAGGAGAGGAGAGGAGGGGAGAGGAGAGGAGAGGAGAGGAGAGGAAAGGAGAGGAGAGGAGAGGAGAGGAGAGGAGAGGAGGGGAGGGGAGAGGAGAGGAGAGGAGAGGAGAGGAGAGGAGAGGAGAGGAGAGGAGAGGAGAGGAGAGGAGAGGAGAGGAGAGGAGAGGAAGAGGGAGAGGAGAGGAGAGGAAGAGGGAGAGGAGAGGATAGGAGAGGAGAGGAGAGGAGAGGAGAGGAGAGGAGAGGAAGAGGGAGAGGGAGAGGAGAGGAGAGGAGAGGAGAGGAGAGGAGAGGAGAGGAGAGGAGGGGAGAGGAGAGGAGAGGAGAGGAGAGGAGAGGAGAGGAAAGGAGAGGAGAGGAGAGGAGAGGAGAGGAGAGGAGAGGAGAGGAGAGGAGAGGAGAGGAGGGGAGAGGAGAGGAGAGGGGCTAGAGCTGAGGAGAGGAGAGGAGAGGAGAGGAGAGGAGAGGAGAGGAGGGGAGGGGAGAGGAGAGGAGAGGAGAGGAGAGGAGAGGAGGGGAGAGGAGAGGAGAGGAGAGGAGAGGAGGGGAGAGGAGAGGAGAGGAGAGGAGAGGAGAGGAGAGGAGAGGAGAGGAGAGGAGAGGAGAGGAGGGGAGAGGAGAGGAGAGGAGAGGAGAGGAGAGGAGGGGAGGGGAGAGGAGAGGAGAGGAGAGGAGAGGAGAGGAGAGGAGAGGAGAGGAGAGGAGAGGAGAGGAGAGGAGAGGAGAGGAGAGGAGAGGAGAGGAGAGGGGCTAGAGCTGAGGCCTTGCTGCCAGATCCTGTCATTACTACAGCTACACAACAGACATGGAATCACTGTCTTCCCCCCCTAAAACACAGAGCTACAACAACACAGGGTCCATCTGCCCCCCCCCCCCCCCCCCCCCCCCCCCCCCCCATAAAACACAGAGTTACAACAACACAGGGGCCATCTGCCCCCCCCCCCCCCCCCCCCCCCCCCCCCCCCCCCCCCCCCCTAAAACAAACACAGAGCTACAACATCTGCCCCCCCCCCCCCGTTAAGAACAAATTCTTACTTACATTGACGGCCTACCCCCGTACCAAACCCGGACAACGCTGGGGCCAATTGTGCACCACCCTGTCACGGCCGGTTGTGATACAGCCTGCAGTCGAACCAGGGTCTGTAGTAACGCCTCTTGCACTGAGATGAAGTGCCTTAGACTGCCGCGCCACTCAGGATAAGATAAGTAGGAACAGAACAGTCAGACAGTGTGTTTATCAGGACATTAAACACACATCTACTATGAGATAAAAGTATCCACCTCACACACATGGTTATGGGCTTATAAAAAGAAGACGCCTGTACCATGTCAGATACAGAGTTGAAATGTGTTATATTTTGAGTTTGTGACTGGGAATTGGTGAGGTCATAAGAGGAAAGGAGAGGAAGGAAAGAAAGAAAGAAGGAGAAATTAGAGAATTGAAGTCAGGTGTTGGGAGGTTAAAATCGCCCAGTACGATGAGTGTTGAACCATCGTCGGGAAATGATCTTATCAAAGTGTGAAACTCATTGAGGAAACTCTCCGAGGGCACCTGGTGGGGCAATAGATGACAACGATGTTAAGCTTTGAGCGGACAAAGTGACATTATCAAAGTGTGAAACTCATTGAGGAAACTCTCCGAGGGCACCTGGTGGGGCAATAGATGACAACGATGTTAAGCTTGAGCGGACAAAGTGACATTATCAAAGTGTGAAACTCATTGAGGAAACTCTCCGAGGGCACCTGGTGGGGCAATAGATGACAACGATGTTAAGCTTTGAGCGGATTCAAAATGACTACAGGTGAGAGAGTGGAGGGAAAGAGAAAATCTCCACTGAGTAGCCCCCCCCCCCCCCCCCCAGTGCCAGCCAAACACTCTGCAACGACCAGATGCTCTCAGACACAGTCAGAAGACGAGAGAGCAGCCGGAGTAGTAGTGTTCTCCAGGGACAAATGTCAGGGGCCAAAACAAAGTCTGGGGACCGAAGGGCTGAGATGAACTCCGCTTTATTGACGGCGGATTGGCAGTTCCAAACGTTGCCGGGGAGACCCAGAATTCCACGTGGGTTGTGTGCGCAGGGTACACTAAATTAGAAGGGTTGCAACCACGGGGTTGGGGAGCAGCTGTACAACCTACTGGGAGAGGAGAGAACAACTGGGATTGGAAGGCACGCGTACTTGCCAAAGATACAAAATAACAAAATGAGATCATCAGACAATCACTGAGGAAGATACTAAGTGAGGTATTCCAGTGAGAGAGTGGTGTAGAGCCCTGCTATTCTTTCCCTCCTTAATCTACTCCATTTTGAATGCGGAGCCTTCAGAAAGTTGACTTAATTCAAACATTTCTCTGTGTTACAGCCTGAATTACAAATGGATTACATTTATTTTTTTTGTCTCACCCATCTACCCGTAATAACAACGTGAACAATTTGTTTTTAGACATTGAAGCACATTTTTTGTGACAAGGAAATACAGAAATATCGAATATTATATTTACATAATTATTCAATACATGCTAGAATCTCATTTTGGCCGTGATTACAGCTGTGAGTCTATCTAGGGTAAGTCTCTTAAGAGCTTTGCACACTTAGATCGTACAATATTCGCCCATGATTCTATTCTAAATTCTTCAAGCTCTGTCAAATTGGTGGTTGATCATGGCTTCTTTTGGCACATAAACAAAAAAAATTGAATTTTAATCAACCAGGAAATGGCGGAGCGATTTCTGCATATTGCACCTTTAACGATTTACAAGCAAACCCATACCATGATGTGGTAGTCAGTAACATACCATGATGTGGTAGTCAGGAACATACCATGATGTGATAGTCAGGAACATACCATGATGTGGTAGTCAGGAACATACCATGATGTGGTAGTCAGGAACATACCATGATGTGGTAGTCAGGCACATACCATGATGTGGTAGTCAGTAACATACCATGATGTGGTAGTCAGTAACATACCATGATGTGGTAGTCAGTAACATACCATGATGTGGTAGTCAGGAACATACCATGATGTGGTAGTCAGTAACATACCATGATGTGGTAGTCAGGAACATACCATGATGTGGTAGTCAGTAATGTGTTGTATTGGATTTGGCCCAAATGTAACACTTTGTATTCATGACAAAAAAGTATATTGCTTTTACACATTTTTTGAAGTATTACTTTAGTGCCTTGTTGCAAACAGGAAGCATGTGTTGGAATATTTGTTATTCTCTACAGGCTTCCTTCTTTTCACTCTGTCCTTTAGGTTGGTATTGTAGAGTAACTACAGTGGTGTTGGTCCATCCTCAGTTTTCTCCTATCACAGCCATTAAACTCTGTAACTGTTTTAAAGTCACCATTGGCCTCATGGTGAAATCCCTGAGCAGTTTCTTTCCTCTCCGGCAACTGAGTTAGGAAGGACGCCTGTATCTTTGTAGTGACTGGGTGTATTGATACACCATCCAAAGTGTAATTAATAACTTCACCAAGCTCAAAGGGATAGTCAATGTCTGCTTTTTACATTTTTACCCATCTACCAATAGGTGACCTTCTTTGTGAGGATTGGAAAAACTCCCTGGTCTTTGTGGTTGAATCCGTGTTTGAAATTCACTGCTGGACTGAAGGACCTTACCGTTATCTGCATGTGTGTTGTATGGAGATGAGGTAGTCATTCAAAAATCATGTTAAACATTTTTATTGAACACAGACTGAGTCCATTAACCTTTTTATGTGACTTGTTGAGCACATTTTTACTCCTGAACTTATTTAGGTTCCTTTTCTGTAACAAAGGAGTTGAATACTCAACATTTCAGTTTTCATTTTTTCATTAAATTTATCAAAGAAACTGCGAAAAACCTCTTTGGTCTTTGTGGTTGAATTTGTGTTCGAAATTCACTGCTCGACCGAGAGACCTTACAGATAATTGATGAGGTCATCATTAGAAAATCATGTTAAACACTTTTATTGGCACAACTTATTATAAGACTTGTTAATAAGCAACTAATTAGTCCTGAACTTATTCAGGCCATAACAAAGGAGTTGAATACAAAATTGACATTTCAACATTTCTTTCTTCTTACCTTGTATTTTTTTTTAAATAACATAATTCCACTTTGACATTATTGGGGTGTTGTGTTTAGGCAAGCGCTAAAAAAAAAAGCAATTTAATCCACTTTGAAAATTCAGGCTGTAACACAACAAAATGTGGAAAAAGTCAAGAAGTGTGAATACCTACGTGATGGGTCTGTACCTCGGCAGAACGACTCAGCAGAACGACTGGGCAGAACGACTCGGCAGAACGACTCAACAGAACGACTCGGCAGAATGACTCGGCAGAATGACTCGGCAGAACGACTCAACAGAACGACTCGGCAGAACGACTCTGCAGAACGACTCGGCAGAACGTCTCGGCAGAACGACTGGGCAGAACGACTCGGCAGAACGACTCGGCAGAACGACTCAGCAGAACGACTGGGCAGAACGACTCGGCAGAACGACTCGGCAGAACGACTGGGCAGAACGACTCGGCAGAACGACTCGGCAGAACGACTCAACAGAACGACTCGGCAGAATGACTCAGCAGAACGACTCGGCAGAACGACTGGGCAGAACGACTCGGCAGAACGACTCAGCAGAACGACTGGGCAGAAAGACTCGGCAGAACGACTCGGCAGAACGACTGGGCAGAACGACTCGGCAGAACGACTCGGCAGAACGACTCAACAGAACGACTCGGCAGAATGACTCAGCAGAACGACTCGGCAGAACGACTGGGCAGAACGACTCGGCAGAACGACTCGGCAGAACGACTCAGCAGAACGACTGGGCAGAACGACTGGGCAGAACGACTGGGCAGAACGACGCGGCAGAACGACTCGGCAGAACGACTCGGCAGAACGACTCGGCAGAACGACGCGGCAGAACGACTCGGCAGAACGACTCGGCAGAACGACTCGGCAGAGCGACTCGGCAGAACGACTCGGCAGAACGACTCGGCAGAACGACTCGGCAGAACGACTCAGCAGAACGACTCGGCAGAACGTCTCGGCAGAACGACTGGGCAGAACGACTCGGCAGAACGACTCGGCAGAACGACTGGGCAGAACGACTCGGCAGAACGACTCGGCAGAACGACTCAACAGAACGACTCGGCAGAATGACTCAGCAGAACGACTCGGCAGAACGACTGGGCAGAACGACTCGGCAGAACGACTCGGCAGAACGACTCAGCAGAACGACTGGGCAGAACGACTGGGCAGAACGACTGGGCAGAACGACGCGGCAGAACGACTCGGCAGAACGACTCGGCAGAACGACTCGGCAGAACGACGCGGCAGAACGACTCGGCAGAACGACTCGGCAGAACGACTCGGCAGAGCGACTCGGCAGAACGACTCGGCAGAACGACTCGGCAGAACGACTCGGCAGAACGACTCGGCAGAACGACTCGGCAGAACGTCTCGGCAGAACGACTGGGCAGAACGACTCGGCAGAACGACTCGGCAGAACGACTGGGCAGAACGACTCGGCAGAACGACTCGGCAGAACGACTCAACAGAACGACTCGGCAGAATGACTCAGCAGAACGACTCGGCAGAACGACTGGGCAGAACGACTCGGCAGAACGACTCGGCAGAACGACTCAGCAGAACGACTGGGCAGAACGACTGGGCAGAACGACGCGGCAGAACGACTCGGCAGAACGACTCGGCAGATCGACTCGGCAGAACGACGCGGCAGAACGACTCGGCAGAACGGCTCGGCAGAGCGACTGGGCAGAACGACTCGGCAGAACGACTCGGCAGAACGACTCGGCAGAACGACTCGGCAGAACGACTCAGCAGAACGACTCGGCAGAACGACGCGGCAGAACGACTCGGCAGAACGACTCGGCAGAACGACGCGGCAGAACGACTCGGCAGAACGTCTTTGTTTTGCCCGACAATACCGGGCGCTTGCCCATCACACCTACGGGGTACAGGAAGTCCTAGACGTACAATAGTGCAGGTTTTACAGGCCGGCCCGTACTCTGTTCTCCCCTACAGGGGCAGCATGTCATCACAGACAAGACACAGAGCGATGAATGACTGCTATCAGATGACCTTCTATATTGAAACACACAACGGTGGCCTTGACAACAGCCCATATTGGCTATCTCTGAGTTGTCGTTCTCACACCAGATCAGGACTTAGAAGTAATACCTGATTGGGGTTTAGGATTGGGCCAAGGTTTGGGCCTAAGTGTGCAGCCGATGTGAAAAGGCTATTTAGCTTGAAGTAGTGGAAGCAGTTGTTTCCCTTTGCTCTGAATGGGGCTCTGTTGCTGAGCGACGGGTGTCGATGTGCTCAGACTGTCCCTGGGTTGAAAGCCCACGTTGGGTTGAAGACCAGGTTGGGTTGAAGCCCAGGTTGGGTTTAAGCCCGGGTTGGGTTGAAAGCCCAGGTTGGGTTGAAAGCCCAGGTTGGGTTGAAAGCCCGGGTCGGGTTGAAAGCCCGGGTTGGGTTGAAAGCCCAGGTTGGGTTGAAGCCCAGGTTGGGTTGAAGCACACGTTGGGTTGAAAGCCCAGTTTGGCTTGAAAGCCCAGGTTGGGTTGAAAGCCCAGTTTGGGTTGAAAGCCCAGGTTGGGTTGAAAGCCCAGGTTGGGTTGAAAGCCCAGGTTGGGTTGAAGCCCAGGTTGGGTTGAAAGCCCAGGTTGGGTTGAAGCCCAGGTTGGGTTGAAGCCCAGGTTGGGTTGAAAGCCCAGGTTGGGTTGAAAGCCCAGGTTGGGTTGAAGCCCAGGTTTGGTTGAAGCCCAGGTTGGGTTGAAAGCCCAGGTTGGGTTGAAGCCCAGGTTGGGTTGAAAGCCCAGGTTGGGTTGAAGCCCAGGTTGGGTTGAAAGCCCAGGTTGGGTTGAAAGCCCAGGTTGGGTTGAAAGCCCAGGTTGGGTTGAAGCCCAGGTTGGGTTGAAAGCCCAGGTTGGGTTGAAGCCCAGGTTGGGTTGAAGCCCAGGTTGGGTTGAAGCCCAGGTTGGGTTGAAAGCCCAGGTTGGGTTGAAGCCCAGGTTGGGTTGAAGCCCAGGTTGGGTTGAAAGCCCAGGTTGGGTTGAAAGCCCAGGTTGGGTTGAAGCCCAGGTTTGGTTGAAGCCCAGGTTGGGTTGAAAGCCCAGGTTGGGTTGAAGCCCAGGTTGGGTTGAAAGCCCAGGTTGGGTTGAAGCCCAGGTTGGGTTGAAAGCCCAGGTTGGGTTGAAAGCCCAGGTTGGGTTGAAAGCCCAGGTTGGGTTGAAAGCCCAGGTTGGGTTGAAGCCCAGGTTGGGTTGAAAGCCCAGGTTGGGTTGAAGCCCAGGTTGGGTTGAAGCCCAGGTTGGGTTGAAAGCCCAGGTTGGGTTGAAGCCCAGGTTGGGTTGAAAGCCCAGGTTGGGTTGAAGCCCAGGTTGGGTTGAAAGCCCAGGTTGGGTTGAAAGCCCAGGTTGGGGCGAGGAGAGGGACGGAAGCATCACTGCTACACGTGATTCTGGGCCTCTGAGCGTCCCTTGTGTCATCTGTTTGTCGACGGATGAACACAACGGAATGGAAAAAAAAACAGCCATGCCACACCTTTCCACCGATCCGTGGTGCCAGGGTTCAGGGTTATGGGGAGAATCCCCCGACTTACATCATCAATGGCACCCTATTCCCTATATAGTGCATTACTTTAGACCAGAGCCCTATAGAACCCTATTCCCTATATAGTGCACTACTTTAGACCAGGGGCCTATAGAACTCTATTCCCTATATAGTGCACTACTTTAGACCAGGGCCCTATAGAACCCTATTCCCTATATAGTGCACTACTTTAGACCAGAGCCCTATAGAACCCTATTCCCTATATAGTACACTACTTTAGACCAGAGCCCTATAGAACCCTATTCCCTATATAGTACACTACTTTTGACCAGAACCCAATGGCACTATATAGTGAATAGGATGCTGTTTGTTACAAATGCCCTGACTTCCTCTCCTTTTGACCCAGGCAGAACAAAGAGGCTGTGAAGAACAGAACCCCCCTGCAGTTTACTCTCCTCCGTTGGTTAAACCAGTCATTACTCTCTCTGTTTCATCCCGAGCTCAGAGCACACAGCCTGTCAACTCAATAGAGAGAGAGATTATACATCCATTACATCTAATACATCTAATACATCTGTAATACATCTATAATACATCTGTAACACATCTAATACATCTATAATACATCTATAACACATCTATAATACATCCATAATACATCTATAACACATCTATAATACATGTAATACATCTATAATACATCTAATACATCTATAATACATCTATAATACATCTATAATACATCTATAATACATCTATAATACATCTATAATACATCTATAATACATGTAATACATCTATAATACATCTGTAATACATCTATAATACATCTATAATACATATAATACATCTATAATACATCTAATACATCTATAACACATCTATAATACATCTAATACATCTAATACATCTATAACACATCTATAATACATCTATAACACATGTAATACATCTAATACATCTATAATACATCTATAATACATCTATAATACATCTATAATACATCTATAATACATCTATAATACATCTATAATACATCTATAACACATGTAATACATCTAATACATCTATAATACATCTATAATACATCTATAATACATCTATAATACATCTATAACACATGTAATACATCTAATACATCTATAATACATCTATAATACATCTATAATACATCTATAACACATCTATAACACATGTAATACATCTAATACATCTATAATACATCTATAATACATCTATAATACATCTATAACACATCTATAATACATCTATAATACATCTATAATACATCTATAATACATCTATAATACATCTATAATACATCTATAATACATCTATAATACATCTATAACACATCTATAATACATCTATAATACATCTATAATACATCTATAATACATCTATAATACATCTATAATACATCTATAATACATCTATAATACATCTAATACATCTGTAATACATCTATAATACATCTATAATACATCTATAACACATGTAATACATCTAATACATCTATAATACATCTATAATACATCTATAATACATCTATAATACATCTATAATACATCTATAATACATCTATAATACATATAATACATCTGTAATACATCTATAATACATCTATAACACATCTATAATACATCTATAATACATCTAATACATCTATAATACATCTATAATACATCTAATACATCTATAATACATCTATAATACATCTATAATACATCTATAATACATCTATAATACATCTATAATACATCTATAATACATCTAATACATCTATAATACATCTATAACACATCTATAATACATCTATAATACATCTATAATACATCTAATACATCTGTAATACATCTATAACACATCTATAATACATCTATAATACATCTATAATACATGTAATACATCTAATACATCTATAATACATCTATAATACATCTATAATACATCTATAATACATCTATAATACATCTATAATACATCTATAATACATCTAATACATCTATAATACATCTATAATACATCTATAATACATCTATAATACATCTATAATACATCTATAATACATCTAATACATCTGTAATACATCTATAATACATCTATAATACATATAATACATCTATAATACATCTAATACATCTATAATACATGTAATACATCTAATACATCTATAACACATCTATAATACATCTAAAACATCTATAATACATCTATAATACATCTATAATACATCTAACACATCTATAATACATCTATAACACATATAATACATCTATAATACATCTATAATACATATATAATACATATATAATACATCTAAAACATCTATAACACATCTATAACACATCTAATACATCTATAACACATCTATAATACATCTATAATACATCTATAATACATCTATAATACAACTATAACACATCTATAATACATCTATAATACATCTATAATACATCTATAACACATCTATAATACATCCAATACATCTATAACACATCTATAACACATCTATAATACATCTATAATACATCTAATACATCTATAACACATCTATAACACATCTATAATACATCTATAACACATCTATAACACATCTATAATACATCTATAATACATCTAACACATCTATAACACATCTATAACACATCTATAATACATCTAATACATCTAATACATCTATAATACATCTATAATACATCTAATACATCTATAACACATCTATAACACATATATAATACATCTATAATACATCTATAATACATCTAACACATCTATAATACATCTGTAATACATCTATAATACATCTATAACACATCTATAATACATCTATAACACATATATAATACATCTATAATACATCTAACACATCTATAATACATCTATAATACAACTATAATACATCTATAATACATCTATAATACATCTATAACACATATATAATACATCTATAATACATCTAACACATCTATAATACATCTATAATACATCTATAACACATCTATAATACATCTATAATACATCTAATACATCTATAATACATCTATAATACATCTATAATACATCTATAATACCTCTATAATACATCTATAATACATCTATAATACATCGATAATAAATCTATAATACCTCTATAATACATCTATGATACATCTATAATACATCTATAATACATCTAATACATATATAATACATCTATAATACATCTATAATACATCTATAATACATCTATAACACATCTATAATACATCCAATACATCTATAACACATCTATAACACATCTAATACATCTATAACACATCTATAACACATCTAATACATCTATAACACATCGATAATACATCTATAATACATCTATAATACATCTATAACACATCTATAATACATCCAATACATCTATAACACATATATAACACATCTATAATACATCTATAATACATCTATAATACATCTATAATACATCTATAACACATCTATAATACATCCAATACATCTATAACACATCTATAACACATCTATAATACATCTATAATACATCTAACACATCTATAACACATCTATAATACATCTATAACACATCTATAATACATCCAATACATCTATAACACATCTATAACACATCTATAATACATCTATAACACATCTATAATACATCTATAACACATCTATAATACATCTATAATACATCTAACACATCTATAATACATCTATAATACATCTAATACATCTATAACACATCTATAACACATATATAACACATCTATAATACATCTATAATACATCTAACACATCTATAATACATCTTTAATACATCTAATACATCTATAACACATCTATAACACATCTATAATACATCCATAATACATCTATAATACATCTATAATACATCTATAATACATCTATAAAACATCTATAATACATCTATAATACATCTATAACACATCTATAATACATCCAATACATCTATAACACATCTATAACACATCTATAATACATCTATAATACATCTAATACATCTATAACACATCTATAACACATCTATAATACATCTAATACATCTAATACATCTATAACACATATATAATACATCTATAATACATCTATAACACATCTATAATACATCTTTAATACATCTAATACATCTATAACACATCTATAACACATCTATAATACATCCATAATACATCTATAATACATCTATAATACATCTATAATACATCTATAAAACATCTATAATACATCTATAATACATCTATAACACATCTATAATACATCCAATACATCTATAACACATCTATAACACATCTATAATACATCTATAATACATCTAATACATCTATAACACATCTATAATACATCTATAACACATCTATAATACATCTTTAATACATCTAATACATCTATAACACATCTATAACACATCTATAATACATCCATAATACATCTATAATACATCCATAATACATCTATAATACATCTATAATACATCTATAATACATCTATAAAACATCTATAATACATCTATAATACATCTATAATACATCTATAATACATCTATAATACATCTATAATACATCTAACACATCTATAATACATATATAATACATCTATAAAACATATATAATACATCTATAATACATCTAATACATCTATAACACATCTATAACACATCTATAATACATCTATAATACATCTATAATACATCTATAATACATCTATAATACATCTATAACACATCTATAATACATCTAATACATCTATAACACATCTATAACACATCTAATACATCTATAACACATCTATAATACATCTATAATACATCTATAATACATCTATAACACATCTATAATACATCCAATACATCTATAACACATCTATAACACATCTATAATACATCTATAATACATATATAATACATCTAATACATCTATAATACATCTATAATACATCTATAACACATCTATAACACATCTAATACATCTATAACACATCTATAATACATCTATAATACATCTATAATACATCTATAACACATCTATAATACATCTAATACATCTATAACACATCTATAACACATCTAATACATCTATAACACATCTATAATACATCTATAATACATCTATAATACATCTATAACACATCTATAATACATCCAATACATCTATAACACATCTATAACACATCTATAACACATCTATAACATATCTATAATACATCTAATACATCTAATACATCTATAACACATATATAATACATCTATAATACATCTATAATACATCTAACACATCTATAATACATCTTTAATACATCTAATACATCTATAACACATCTATAACACATCTATAATACATCTATAATACATCTATAATACATCTATAATACATCTATAACACATCTATAATACATCTATAATACATCTATAATACATCTATAATACATCTAATACATCTATAATACATCTATAATACATCTATAATACATCTAATACATCTAATCCATCTATAATACATCTATAATACATCTATAATCCATCTATAATACATCTATAACACATCTATAATACATCTATAATACATCTATAATACATCTATAATACATCTATAATACATCTAATACATCTATAATACATCTATAATACATCTATAATACATCTAATACATCTAATCCATCTATAACACATCTATAATACATCTATAATACATCTATAATACATCTATAACACATCTATAATACATCTATAACACATCTATAATACATCTAATACATCTATAATACATCTATAACACATCTATAATACATCTATAATACATCTATAACACATCTATAATACATCTATAACACATCTATAATACATCTATAATACATCTATAATACATCTATAATACATTTGTAATACATCTATAATACATCTATAATACATCTATAATACATCTATAATACATCTATAATACATCTATAATACATTTGTAATACATCTATAATACATCTATAATACATCTATAATACATCTATAATACATCTATAATACATCTACCATACATCTAATACATATATAATACATCTATAATACATCTATAATACATCTATAACACATCTATAATACATCTATAACACATCTATAATACATCTATAATACATCTACCATACATCTATAATACATATATAATACCTCTATAATACATCTAATACATCTAATACATCTATAATACATCTATAATACATCTAATACATCTATAACACATCTTTAACACATCTATAATACATTTATAACACATCTATAACACATCTATAATACATCTATAATACATTTGTAATACATCTATAATACATCTATAATACATCTATAATACATCTATAATACATCTATAATACATCTATAACACATCTATAACACATCTATAATACATCTATAACACATCTATAATACATCTACCATACATCTAATACATATATAATACATCTATAATACATCTATAACACATCTATAATACATCTATAATACATCTATAATACATCTATAATACATCTAATACATCTAATACATCTATAACACATCTAATACATCTAATACATCTATAACACATCTAATACATCTATAATACATCTAACACATCTATAATACATCTATAATACATCTATAATACATCTACCATACATCTAATACATCTATAATACATCTATAATACATCTATAATACATCTATAACACATCTATAATACATCTAATACATCTAATACATCTATAATACATCTAATACATATATAATACATCTATAATACATCTATAATACATCTATAACACATCTATAACACATCTATAATACATCTATAACACATCTATAATACATCTACCATACATCTAATACATATATAATACATCTATAATACATCTATAACACATCTATAATACATCTATAATACATCTATAATACATCTATAATACATCTAATACATCTAATACATCTATAACACATCTAATACATCTAATACATCTATAATACATCTAACACATCTATAATACATCTAATACATATATAACACGTCTAACACATCTATAATACATCTATAATACATCTATAATACATCTATAATACATCTATAACACATCTATAATACATCTATAATACATCTATAATACATCTATAATACATCTATAACACATCTATAACACATCTATAATACATCTATAACACATCTATAATACATCTATAATACATCTATAATACATCTATAATACATCTATAATACATCTATAATACATCTATAATACATCTATAATACATCTATAATACATCTATAATACATCTATAACACATCTATAACACATCTATAATACATCTAATACATCTATAATACATCTATAATACATCTACCATACATCTATAATACATCTATAATACATCTATAATACATCTGTAATACATCTAATACATCTAATACATCTATAATACATCTATAATACATCTATAATACCTCTATAACACATCTATAATACATCTATAACACATCTATAATACATCTATAATACATCTATAATATGGCCCTTGACTGTCCCTCGTCTGTCTCTTGTGTGTCCCTCTGATTGGCAGCATAAGTAAGCTGTCATTTCCACTCCGCCGATAAAAAAATATATTCCTCCACACACACATAAACCCGCACCACACACTGACCCACACACGCACGCACACACACACATAAACCCTCACCACACACTGACCCACACACGCACGCACACAGACACGCAAACCACTACAGCGTCAAATTGATTGTGTATCTCCATCACTTCCAGGCCAACGGGTCCAGAGGAGGGAGCGGTTGTAATGGAGAGAGGAGCATTAACCTTAAACATGTTGGTTGACGGTCCGCGGCGTTGCTAACCGTGATATGTCATTACCCATAGACTTGACCTCTCCTGACCCCAACGTTGTCCTCGGCGGGTTCGTGGGGCGGTGCAGGCATACGGTGGTGGAGACGGGGTAGCGGCTCTCGAACAACTAAACGGAACGGCGGTCGCTGCAGCCGTGGGGCGACGGACGCCTGAATGATTTGATGAAAAGTAAAACTAATCATCTAGTCATCATGGAGATCAAACACACGGCGGGACCAATGATTAGGAAAAGCAATCTGATAAGCCTTGAAGAGACACCAGCCCAGATATAATCATTTACAGATTAAAAATACCCCCTCCCTTCTCCTCCTCTCCTCCTCCCTGCTCCTCTTCCTCTCCTCCTCTCCTCTCCTCCTCCTCCTGCTCCTCCTCGTTCCCCTTCTCCTCCTCCTCTCCTCTCCTCCTCTCCTCCTCTCCTCTCCTCCTCCTTCTCATGCTCCTCCTCGTTCCCCTTCTCCTCCTCCTCCTCTCCTCTCGTCCTCCTCTCCTCTCCTCTCCTCTCCTCCTCCCTGCTCCTCCTCTCCTCCTCCCTGCTCCTCCTCCTCTCCTCCTCTCCTCTCCTCCTCCTCCTGCTCCTTCTCGTTCCCCTTCTCCTCCTCCTCTCCTCCTCTCCTCCTCTCCTCCTCTCCTCCTCTCCTCCTCTCCTCTCCTCCTCCTCCTGCTCCTCCTCGTTCTCCTTTCCTCTCCTCCTCCTGTTCCTGCTCATTCCCCTTCTCATCCTCCTCCTCTTCTCTCCTCTCCTCCTCTCCTCTTCTCCTCCTCTTCTCCTCTCCTCTCCTCCTTCTGCTCCTCCTCGTTCCCCTTCTCCTCCTTCTCCTCTCCTCATCTCTTCCCCTTCCTCCCATCCACTCTACCCACCTTACCCTCGCTCTGCAAAGTTCAAGCTAGAAAGCAGAACAGTAATTGTATTTAGTTATTTCTCCAGTATGGTGTATCTTCAGTTGGAAGAAGATTGCAGTCTCTCTCCTCTTCCTCTCCTCCTCCTCTCCTCCTCCTCCTCCCCTCCTCATCTCCTCCTCTCACCTCCTTTATTTGGAGGAGAATGGCAGTCTCTCTCCTATTCCTCCTGCTCCTCCTCCTCCTCTCATCACCTCCTCCTCCCCTCCTCATTTCCTCCTCTCCCCTCCTTTAGTTGGAGGAGGTTGGCAGTCTCTCTCCTCTTCCTCCTGCTCCTCCTACTCCCCTCCTCATCTCCGTCTCTCCCCTCCGTTAGTTGGAGGAGGTTGGCAGTCTCTCTCCACTTCCTCTTGCTCTTTCTCATCTTCTCCTTTCCCCTCCTTTAATTGGAGGAGGTTGGCAGTCTCTCTCCTCCTCCTCCTCCTCCTCCTCCTCCTCCTCCTCCTCATCCTCTACCCTCCTTCAGTTGGAGGAGGTTGGCAGTCTCTCTCCTCTTCCTCCTGCTCCTCCTCCTCTTCCCCTCCTCATCTCCGCCCTCTCCCCTCCGTTAGTTGGAGGAGGTTGGCAGTCTCTCTCCTCCTCCTCATCTCCTCCTCTCCCCTCCTTTAGTTGGAGGAAGTTGTCAGTCTCTCTCCTCTTCCTCCTGCTCCTCCTCCTCCTCCTCTCCTCATCTCCTCCTCTCCCCTCCTTTAGTTGGAGGAGAATGACAGTCTCTCTCCTCTTCCTCCTGCTCCTCCTCCTCCTCCTCCTCTCCTCATCTCCTCCTCTCCCCTCCTTTAGTTGGAGGAAGTTGGCAGTCTCTCTCCTCTTCCTCCTGCTCCTCCTCCTCCTCAACCTCTCCTCCTCTACTCTACACCCCTCCTAGTTGGAAGAGAATGACAGTCTCTCCTACCTCTTCCCCCCAAAACAAAGCGGTGTTTCCAGCACGTTAGTCAAAGGGGGAAGACAACGTGACCTCGTCAAGACTCATTTCTACTATATTCCATTACTATCAAAAGACACAATATTCAAATTGTTCTTCTTCAACCCCCCCTCTCTTACCCATGACAGAATTACCTGACAGTCATATAAAGCTTTTATATTGTATCATTTTATGTATTTTATATGATATCATTATATGTATTTTATATGATATCATTATATAGTACAAAGTGCCCTCCTCTCAACAAAGGATGTCTATTTGCATTTCTGATATATCCGCGTGTTCTTTAATCTAGGATGGTAACGTCCTCGTGTTTCACTAGAACAATATGGTCTGTAATTACAACAGCCAGACAGACAGCCAGCCAGACAGAAAGCCAGCCAGCCAGGCAAACAGGACACTCAGTTAGATTGTCTTCCATTTGAAGCTGACACGTGAACTCATAGCGGAGGTCAAACCAATCTCTCTACTACAGTCTAGGTCTCCCTGCTGCCAATGATGAAATTACACTGCTGTTGAATGACAAAGTTCTGGAAACTACGGCAAGTAATCAGAGACAAATTAAAAGTAGTGAACCGAACGTTCACAACTGTCTGAAACCCCGTTGTCGGGACTCCCAGGAGTAACAGAATAATTTTTTTTTTTTAAAAGATGATTTACGATAACCGTGAAGACACTCAAGACTAAAACAATTATCTACCGATGCCCAGAGCTACTTAAGCAAATAAAGAGAAAATAAATAGCTGCTTATGTAATGTTTGATACGCTAGAGGAACCCTAACGTAATAACACGCTGCCGTTTCCACAGAGTGGACTGGAATGAAATTACCGGTCCCCAGATGTCTCCGTAATGAAACGGTGGAGGAACGGGAATACAGAGACGCCCCTTAAATGCAGTTTGTCATCACAAGGAACATATTCACATGCTGCTTCTAAACTTTTACCTCGGCGATCGATGCAGGGACAGGGAACTATAAAACAAATATTAGCATCCCATCCCATGACAGGAGATCGTGACTTTGTTGATTCTGTTAGGTCAGGACTGACAGGAACAAGGAAATACTAGATAAATAAAATGTTGTGAAAAGGATCAAGATGGAGTGAAACGTTTAAACAGTAAATAAAATAGTGTGTTAATAAATCTGATTTATTTTCCACTTGGGACTAAACTAAATAAAGATACTACGTATTGGTTTCTATAATTGGTCACTAAATTGTAAAAAAGAAAAAAAAATCAAGGTAAAATAATCGCTGTTTTGTGTTTTGACATGAACCAACCACAGTCCTTCAGACGGAACAGAATAACAGACAGTGTAGACATCCCAAAAAGCAGCCTATATAACAGACAGTGTAGACAACCCAAATAGCAGCCTATATAACAGACAGTGTAGACATCCCAAAAAGCAGCCTATATAACAGACAGTGAAGACATCCCAAATAGCAGCCTATATAACAGACAGTGTTTACATCCCAATTAGCAGCCTATATAACAGACAGTGTAGACATCCCAAATAGCAGCATATATAACAGACAGTGAAGACATCCCAAATAGCAGCCTATATAACAGACAGTGAAGACATCCCAAATAGCAGCCTATATAACAGACAGTGTAGACATCCCAAATAGCAGCCTATATAACAGACAGTGAAGACATCCCAAATAGCAGCCTTTTCTCTACATTTGAAGTAGTGCACTATATAGGGAATATGGTGTCTTTTGGGCCGCAGACTATCAATTCAACACATTGGTTCCTCTACTAACAGACCAGACACCACCAGACTCCATGATGGTGAGGTCTAGATCATTGGGTTCCTCTACTGACAGACCAGACACCACGAGACTCCATGATGGTGAGGTCCAGATCATTGGGTTCCTCTACTGACAGACCAGACACCACCAGATTCCATGATGGTGAGGTCCAGATCATTGGGTTCCTCTACTGACAGACCAGACACCACCAGACTCCATGATGGTGAGGTCCAGATCAATGGGTTCCTCTACTGACAGACCAGACACCACCAGACTCCATGATGGTGAGGTCCAGATCAATGGGTTCCTCTACTGACAGACCAGACACCACCAGACTCCATGATGGTGAGGTCCAGATCATTGGGTTCCTCTACTGACAGACCAGACACCACCAGACTCCATGATGGTGAGGTCCAGATCATTGGGTTCCTCTACTGACAGACCAGACACCACCAGACTCCATGATGGTGAGGTCCAGATCATTGGGTTCCTCTACTGACAGACCAGACACCACCAGACTCCATGATGGTGAGGTCTAGATCATTGGGTCCTCTACTGACAGACTAGACACAACCAGACTCCATGATGGTGAGGTCTAGATCATTGGGTCCTCTACTGACAGACCAGACACCACCAGACTCCATGATGGTGAGGTCCAAATCATTGAATCCTCTACTGACAGACCAGACACCAACAGACTCCATGATGGTGAGGTCCAGATCATTGGTTCCTCTACTAACAGACCAGAAACAGCACCACCAGACTCCATGATGGTGAGGTTCAGATCATTGGTTCCTCTACTGACAGACCAGAAACAACACCACCAGATTCCATGATGGTGAGGTCTAGATCATTGGTTCCTCTACTGACAGACCAGACACCACAAGACTCCATGATGGTGAGGTCTAGATCATTGGTTCCTCTACTGACAGACCAGACACCACCACACTCCATGATGGTGAGGTCTAGATCATTGGGTTCCTCTACTGACATACTACTCTACTGATCATTGGTTCCTCTACTGACATACCAGACACCAACAGACTCCATGATGGTGAGGTCCAGATCATTGGTTCCTCTACTGACAGACCAGACACCACCAGACTCCATGATGGTGAGGTCCAGATCATTGGGTTCCTCTACTGACAGACCAGAAACAGCACCACCAGACTCCATGATGGTGAGGTTCAGATCATTGGTTCCTCTACTGACAGACCAGAAACAACACCACCAGACTCCATGATGGTAAGGTCTAGATAATTGGTTCCTCTACTGACAGACCAGACACCACCACACTCCATGATGGTGAGGTCTAGATCATTGGGTTCCTCTACTGACAGACCAGACACCACCAGACTCCATGATGGTGAGGTCTAGATCACTGGTTCCTCTACTAACAGACCAGACACAACCAGACTCCATGCTGGTGAGGTCCATATCATTGGGTTCCTCTACTGACAGACCGGACACCACCAGACTCCATGATGCTGAGGTCCAGATCTTTGGGTTCCTCTACTGACAGACCGGACACCACCAGACTCCATGATGGTGAGTTCCAGATCATTGGTTCCTCCACTGACAGACCAGACACCACCAGACTCCATGATGGTGAGGTCCAGATCATTGGTTCCTCTAATGACAGACCAGACACAGCAGCACCAGACACCATGGGATCCTCTACTGACAGACCAGACACCACCAGACTCCATGATGGTGAGGTCGAGATCATTGCTTCCTCTACTGGCAGACCAGAAACTGCACCACCAGACACCATGGTGGTCAGGTCCAGATCATTGGTTCCTCTACTGACAGACCAGCCACCACTAGACTCCATGATGGTGAGGTCCAGATCATTGGGTCCTCTACTGACACACCGGACACCACCAGACTCTATGATGGTGAGGTCCAGATCATTGGTTCCTCTACTGACAGACCAGAAACAGCACCACCAGACACCATGATGGTGAGGTCCAGATCATTGGTTCCTCTACTGACAGACCAGACACCACCAGATTCCATGATGGTGAGGTCCAGATCATTGGTTCCTCTACTGACAGACCAGACACCACCAGACTCCATGATGGTGAGGTCTAGATCATTGGTTCCTCTGCTGACAGACCAGACACCACCAGACTCCATGATGGTGAGGTCCAGATCATTGCTTCCTCTACTGACAGACCAGAAACAACACCACCAGACTCCATGATGGTGAGGTCCTCATCATTGGTTCCTCTACTGACTGACCAGAAACAGCACCACCAGACTCCATGGGATCCTCTACTGACAGACCAGACACAGCACCACCAGACTCTATGGTTCCTCTACTGACAGACCAGACACAGCACCACCAGACTCTATGGGATCCTCTACTGTCAGACCAGACACAGCAGCACCAGACTCCCTGGGATCCTCTACTGACAGACCAGACACAGCAGCACCAGACTCCCTGATGCTGAGGTCCAGATGGACTATGTGAAATCCCACTGGGCGGAGAGAGACATGAAATACACCACAGCCACAATGGACTCTTTAAAGACAGGTCCCTAGGGCTGGGGTATGACTCACCGGTCACACACACACACACACACACACACACACACACACACACACACACACACACTCACACACACACACACACAAACACACACAAACACACTCACTGGCTGGCATCACATTACCACTCCAACTCACATAGAGGAGCACAGAAGACCAGCCCAGGATAATACGTATGATATTATTGTAATAAATAAAGAGCAGTATTTTCATTCATACTATTTCATTGTATTTTTTGTTTTCCTTCCCTCGTTCAACCTTTAACCTCCCGTCCGTGTTCCTATGATATAGTTACAGGCCCTCTCTATATTCAGTGCAGACTCATCTAATCCTGCCGTGTCTAATGCTATTGTCACCCCCAACACTGGTTTACAGGGTCATTACCGGGTTAGAGCGATGCACTGGGTAATCTGTGAATAATGTCACGGGGTGTTGGGGGGGAGGGGGGGGTGGTGGTTGGAGATGGGGAGGGTGGGGGTGGGATGTTGACTGGCTGCTGCTATGGCGTGGGTGATGATGGGGGAGGGTGGGGTGGCTGGCGTGTTAGGAGTTTGGGAGAGCAGGGTTCTGGGGATGGGTGGGGTTGTGGAGAGGACGGGTAGGGTTCTGGGGATGGGTGGGGTTGTGGAGAGTACGGGTAGGGTTCTGGGTATGGGTGGGGTTGTGGAGAGGGCGAGTAGAGTTCTGGGGATGGGTGGGGTTGTGGAGAGTACGGGTAGGGTTCTGGGTATGGGTGGGGTTGTGGAGAGGACGGGTAGAGTTCTGGGGATGGGTGGGGTTGTGGAGAGCACGGGTAGGATTCTGGGGATAGGTGGGGTGAGGAGAGCACGGGTAGGGTTCTGGGGATAGGTGGGGTGAGGAGAGCACGGGTAGAGTTCTGGGGATAGGTGGAGTGAGGAGAGCACGGGTAGAGTTCTGGGGATTGGCAGGGGTTGTGGAGTTGTGGAGTGTAGGGGTGGGGGTAGAGTTGGGGGATGGAGCTATTGATGGTAGAGATGGTGGACTGCTGGTAGAGGTGAGGTTAGAGTTGGGATGGTAACAGTAGGTAGTGGTGGAGGAGGGTGAGGAGGGACGGTAGTGACTTCTGGTAGAGGTGAGGTTAGAGTTGGCATGGTAACAGTGGGTAGTGGTGGAGGAGGGTGAGGAGGGACGGTAGTGACTGCTGGTAGAGGTGAGGTTAGAGTTGGGATGGTAACAGTAGGTAGTGGTGGAGGAGGGTGGAGAGGGACGGTAGTGACTGCTGGTAGAGGTGAGGTTAGAGTTGGCATGGTAACAGTGGATAGTGGTGGAGGAGGGTGGAGAGGGACGGAAGTGACTGCTTGTAGAGGTGAGGTTAGAGTTGGCATGGTAACAGTGGATAGTGGTGGAGGAGGGTGGAGATAGACGGTAGTGACTGCTGGTAGAGGTTAGAGTTGGCATGGTAACAGTGGGTAGTGGTGGAGGAGGGTGAGGAGGGACGATAGTGACTGCTGGTAGAGGTTAGAGTTGGCATGGTAACAGTGGGTAGTGGTGGAGGAGGGTGGAGAGGGACGGTAGTGACTGCTGGTAGAGGTTAGAGTTGGCATGGTAACAGTGGATAGTGGTGGAGGAGGGTGGAGAGGGACGGTAGTGACTGCTGGTAGAGGTGAGGTTAGAGTTGGCATGGTAACAGTGGATAGTGGTGGAGGAGGGTGGAGAGGGACGGTAGTGACTGCTGGTAGAGGTGAGGTTAGAGTTGGCATGGTAACAGTGGGTAGTGGTGGAGGAGGGTGAGGAGGGACAGTAGTGACTGCAGGTAGAGGTGAGGTTAGAGTTGGGATGGTAACAGTGGGTAGTGGTGGAGGAGGGTGAGGAGGGACGGTAGTGACTGCTGGTAGAGGTTAGAGGTAGCATGGTAACAGTGGGTAGTGGTGGAGGAGAGTGAGGAGGGGCGGTAGTGACTGCTGGTAGAGGTGAAAGTTGGCATGGTAACAGTGGGTAGTGGTGGAGGAGAGTGAGGAGGGGCGGTAGTGACTGCTGGTAGAGGTTAGAGTTGGCATGGTAACAGTGGGTAGTGGTGGAGGAGGGTGAGGAGGGACAGTAGTGACTGCTGGTAGAGGTTAGAGTTGGCATGGTAACAGTAGGTAGTGGTGGAGGAGAGTGAGGAGGGGCGGTAGTGACTGCTGGTCGAGGTTAGAGTTGGCATGGTAACAGTGGGTAGTGGTGGAGGGGGGTGAGGAGGGACGGTAGTGACTGCAGGTAGAGGTTAGAGTTGGCATGGTAACAGTGGGTAGTGGTGGAGGAGGGTGAGGAGGGACGGTAGTGACTGCTGGTAGAGGTTAGAGTTGGGATGGTAACAGTGGGTAGTGGTGGAGGAGGGTGAGGAGGGACGGTAGTGACTGCTGGTAGAGGTTAGAGTTGGCATGGTAACAGTGGGTAGTGGTGGAGGAGAGTGAGGAGGGGCGGTAGTGACTGCTGGTAGAGGTTAGAGTTGGCATGGTAACAGTGGGTAGTGGTGGAGGAGGGTGAGGAAGGACGGTAGTGACTGCTGGTAGAGGTTAGAGTTGGCATGGTAACAGTGGGTAGTGGTGGAGGAGGGTGAGGAGGGACGGTAGTGACTGCTGGTAGAGGTGAGGTTAGAGTTGGCATGGTAATAGTGGGTAGTGGTGGAGGAGAGTGAGGAGGGGCGGTAGTGACTGCTGGTAGAGGTTAGAGTTGGCATGGTAACAGTGGGTAGTGGTGGAGGAGGGTGGTGGGGGACGGTAGTGAGTGCTGGTAGAGGTGAGGTTAGAGTTGGCATGGTAACAGTGGGTAGTGGTGGAGGAGGGTGAGGAGGGACGGTAGTGACTGCTGGTAGAGGTGAGGTTAGAGTTGGCATGGTAACAGTGGGTAGCGGTGGAGGAGGGTGGAGGGGGGCGGTGGTGACTGCTGGTAGAGGTTAGAGTTGGCATGGTAATAGTGGGTAGTGGTGGAGGAGGGTGAGGAGGGACGGTAGTGACTGCTGGTAGAGGTGAGGTTAGAGTTGGCATGGTAACAGTGGGTAGTGGTGGAGGAGGGTGGTGGGGGACGGTAGTGAGTGCTGGTATAGGTGAGGTTAGAGTTGGCATGGTAACAGTGGGTAGTGGTGGAGGAGGGTGGAGAGGGACGGTAGTGACTGCTGGTAGAGGTGAGGTTAGAGTTGGGATGGTAACAGTGGGTATTGGTGGAGGAGGGTGAGGAGGGACTGTAGTGACTGCTGGTAGAGTTGAGGTTAGAGTTGGCGTGGTAACAGTGGGTAGTGGGGGAGGAGGGTGAGGAGGGACAGTAGTGACTGCTGATAGAGGTTAGAGTTGGAATGGTAACAGTGGGTATTGGTGGAGGAGGGTGAGGAGGGACGGTAGTGACTGCTGGCAGCTCATCTATATTTCATCCTCCACTCAGACAAATGAAACAGGAACTACCGGAACAAGCAGACCTCGTGACACTTCAAAGAGATGCCCTGTGGGTGGGTTCCTCTTGAAGCTGGGGCTGCAGAGGGGCGGAGGGGTGCTGGAGGTACGACCCCTGAAACACTCCCAGCTGGGGGTTCTCCGGCCCCGGCGAGGGGCTCATTAACCCTTAAACAGGAATGGCGACGGGTGAGGGGGCCAGGGGGAGAGGGGCGAGGGGTGCTTAGTACAGGTCCTAATTACTGTACCGCCTGCCTGCCTGCATCCAACATCGCTGCTACGCAGGGGAGGAGGGGAGGAGGGGAGGAGGGGGGAGGGGAGGAAGGGAGGAGGGGAGGGGAGGGGAGGGGAGGGGAGGGGAGGGGAGGGGAGGGGAGGGGAGTGGATGGGAGGGGAGGACAGGTGGGGGGGGGGGGGGGAAGAGGAGGAGGAGGAGTCTAGGGAAAAGAGGAGGGGGAGCCACCGGAGTGTTTTGATCATGTGCTTTAATTGAAAAACCAGATTAAACCTCTTTGCCATAATTAGCTCAAGAGATCCGCCCTAGTATGTCCCTCCATCACCCTAGTATGTTCTCCATCACCCCTCCATCACCCCCCCCTTACACACTTCTGTGAGATTCTAGAACTCTTATGATGGGGGTCTACGAGAAGGAAGGATAAAGAGTAAAGAAGAAACAAGGGGGAGGAGAGAAGAGGGAGAGGGCAGAAGGAAGGATTAAGAGGAGAGAGGAAACAAGGGGGAGGAGAGAAGAGGGAGAGGGCAGAAGGAAGGATTAAGAGGAAAGAGGAAACAAGGGGGAGGAGAGAAGAGGGAGAGGGCAGAAGGAAGGATTAAGAGGAGAGAGGAAACAAGGGGGAGGAGAGAAGAGGGAGAGGGCAGAAGGAAGGATTAAGAGGAGAGAGGGAAGGAGAACGTGAGAAGAGAGGACTGGACAGGAACAGGAAATAATAATCCTAAATGAGGTAACCTGGTAAATTGAGACCAATTTACATAAAGGGGTTTGGTTTGCTCAATCTCTAATGATGTTAGTTCACGTCTTTACAAATTAATTGAGTTAATTAGGCACGCCCAGCGGAGTCCCTGTCAGCTGATTAACAGAATGAAACAAATAGGGTTGATGGGTTGGATTGGGTGGGGCTGGGCTGGGCTGGGCTGGGTTGGGTGGGGCTGGGCTGGGCTGGGTGGGGCTGGGCTGGGCTGGGCTGGGCTGGGCTGGGTTTGGTTGGGTGGGGCTGGGCTGGGCTGGGTGGGGCTGGGCTGGGCTGGGTGGGGCTGGGCTGGGCTGGGCTGGGCTGGGTGGGGCTGGGCTGGGCTGGGCTGGGTTGGGTGGGGCTGGGCTGGTTGGGCTGGGCTGGGCTGGGCTGGGTGGGGCTGGGCAGGGTTGGACTGGGCTGGGTGGGGCTGGGCTGGGCTGTGTGGGGCTGGGTTGGACTGGGCTGGGCTGGGTTGGACTGGGCTCTGCTGGGTGGGGCTGGGCTGGGTGGGACTGGGCTGGGTGGGGCTGTGCTGGGTTGGACTGGGCTGGGTTGGCCTGGGCTGGGCTGGGCTGGGTGGGGCTGGGCTGGGTTGGACTGGGCTGGGTGGGGCTGGGCTGGGTTGGACTGGGCTGGGTTGGCCTGGGCTGGGCTGGGCTGGGTTGGACTGGGCTGGGTGGGGCTGGGCTGGGTTGGACTGGGCTGGGTGGGGCTGGGCTGGGTTGGACTGGGCTGGGCTGGGTGGGGCTGGGCTGGTTGGGGTTGGGTGGGGATGGGCTGGGTGGGGCTGAGCTGGGTGGGGCTGGGCAGGGAGGGGCTGAACTGGGTTGGGCTGGGTTGGACTGGGCTGGGTGGGGCTGGGCTGGGTGGGGCTGGGTTGGACTGGGCTGGGTGGGGCTGGGCTGGGCTGGGTGGTGCTGGGCTGGGTGGGACTGGGCTGGGTGGGGCTGGGCTGGGTGGGGCTGACTGGGGCTGGATTGGGTGGGGCTGGGTGGGGCTGGGTTGGACTGGTCTGGGTGGGGCTGGGTGGGGCTGAACTGGGTGGGGCTGGGCAGGTTGGGGCTGAACTGGGTGGGGCTGGGTTGGACTGGGCTGGTTGGGGCTGGGCCCGGGTGGTGCTGGGCTGGGTGGGACTGGGCTGGGTGGGGCTGGGCTGGGTGGGGCTGACTGGGACTGGATTGGGTGGGGCAGGGTGGGGCTGGGTTGGACTGGTCTGGGGTGGGTGGGTGGGGCTGGGCTGGGTGGGGCTGGGCTGGGCTGGGTTGGGTGGGGCTGGGCTGGGTGGGGCTGTACTGGGCTGGGCTGGGTGGGGCTGGGCGGGGCTGGGCTGGGCTGGGTAGGGCTGGGCTGGGCTGGGTTGGACTGGGCTGGGTGGGGCTGGGCTGGGCTGGGCTGGGTGGGGCTGGGCTGGGCTGGGTTGGACTGGGCTGGGTGGGGCTGGGCTGGGCTGGGCTGGGCTGGGCTAGGTGGGGCTGGGCTGGGTGGGGCTGGGCTGGGCTGGGCTGGGCTGGGTGGGGCTGGGCTGGGCTGGGTGGGGCTGGGCAGGGTTGGACTGGGCTGGGTGGGGCTGGGCTGGGCTGTGTGGGGCTGGGTTGGGCTGGGTTGGACTGGGCTCTGCTGGGTGGGGCTGGGCTGGGTGGGACTGGGCTGGGTGGGGCTTGGCTGGGTTGGACTGGGCTGGGTTGGCCTGGGCTGGGCTGGGCTGGGCTGGGCTGGGTGGGGCTGGGCTGGGTTGGACTGGGCTGGGTGGGGCTGGGCTGGGTTGGACTGGGCTGGGTTGGCCTGGGCTGGGCTGGGCTGGGTTGGACTGGGCTGGGTGGGGCTGGGCTGGGTTGGACTGGGCTGGGTGGGGCTGGGCTGGGTTGGACTGGGCTGGGCTGGGTGGGGCTGGGCTGGTTGGGGCTGGGTGGGGATGGGCTGGGTGGGGCTGAGCTGGGTGGGGCTGGGCAGGGAGGGGCTGAACTGGGTTGGGCTGGGTTGCACTGGGCTGGGTGGGGCTGGGCTGGGTGGGGCTGGGTTGGACTGGGCTGGGTGGGGCTGGGCTGGGTGGTGCTGGGCTGGGTGGGACTGGGCTGGGTGGGGCTGGGCTGGGCTGGGTGGGGCTGACTGGGGCTGGATTGGGTGGGGCTGGGTGGGGCTGGGTTGGACTGGTCTGGGTGGGGCTGGGTGGGGCTGAACTGGGTGGGGCTGGGCAGGTTGGGGCTGAACTGGGTGGGGCTGGGTTGGACTGGGCTGGGTGGGGCTGGGCTGGGTGGGGCTGGGTTGGACTGGGCTGGGTGGGGCTGGGCTGGGTGGTGCTGGGCTGGGTGGGACTGGGCTGGGTGGGGCTGGGCTGGGTGGGGCTGACTGGGGCTGGATTGGGTGGGGCTGGGTGGGGCTGGGTTGGACTGGTCTGGGTGGGGCTGGGTGGGGCTGAACTGGGTGGGGCTGGGCAGGTTGGGGCTGAACTGGGTGGGGCTGGGTTGGACTGGGCTGGGTGGGGCTGGGTTGGGTGGGGCTGGGTTTGACTGGTCTGGAGATGGATGGGCTGGGTGGGGCTGAACTGGGTGGGGCTGGGCTGAGTTGGACTGGTCTGGGCTGGGTTTGGCTGGGCTGGGCTGGGTTGGGCTGGGCTGGGTTGGACTGGGCTGGGTTGGCCTGGGCTGGGCTGGGCTGGGCTGGGTGGGGCTGGGCTGGGTTGGACTTGGCTTGGTGGTGCTCGGCTGGGTTGGACTGGGCTGGGTTGGGTGGGGCTGGGTTGGACTGGGCTGGGTGGGGCTGGGCTGGTTGGGGCTGGGTGGGGATGGGCTGGGTGGGGCTGAACTGGGTGGGGCTGGGCAGAGAGGGGCTGAACTGGGTTGGGCTGGGTTGGACTGGGCTGGGTGGGGCTGGGCTGGGTGGGGCTGGGCTGGGTGGGGCTGGGCTGGGCTGGGCTGGGCTGGGTGGGGCTGGGCTGGGCTGGGCTGGGTGGGGCTGGGCAGGGTTGGACTGGGCTGGGTGGGGCTGGGCTGGGCTGTGTGGGGCTGGGTTGGGCTGGGTTGGACTGGGCTCTGCTGGGTGGGGCTGGGCTGGGTGGGACTGGGCTGGGTGGGGCTTGGCTGGGTTGGACTGGGCTGGGTTGGCCTGGACTGGGCTGGGCTGGGCTGGGCTGGGTGGGGCTGGGCTGGGTTGGACTGGGCTGGGTGGGGCTGGGCTGGGTTGGACTGGGCTGGGTTGGCCTGGGCTGGGCTGGGCTGGGTTGGACTGGGCTGGGTGGGGCTGGGCTGGGTTGGACTGGGCTGGGTGGGGCTGGGCTGGGTTGGACTGGGCTGGGCTGGGTGGGGCTGGGCTGGTTGGGGCTGGGTGGGGATGGGCTGGGTGGGGCTGAGCTGGGTGGGGCTGGGCAGGGAGGGGCTGAACTGGGTTGGGCTGGGTTGCACTGGGCTGGGTGGGGCTGGGCTGGGTGGGGCTGGGTTGGACTGGGCTGGGTGGGGCTGGGCTGGGTGGTGCTGGGCTGGGTGGGACTGGGCTGGGTGGGGCTGGGCTGGGCTGGGTGGGGCTGACTGGGGCTGGATTGGGTGGGGCTGGGTGGGGCTGGGTTGGACTGGTCTGGGTGGGGCTGGGTGGGGCTGAACTGGGTGGGGCTGGGCAGGTTGGGGCTGAACTGGGTGGGGCTGGGTTGGACTGGGCTGGGTGGGGCTGGGCTGGGTGGGGCTGGGTTGGACTGGGCTGGGTGGGGCTGGGCTGGGTGGTGCTGGGCTGGGTGGGACTGGGCTGGGTGGGGCTGGGCTGGGTGGGGCTGACTGGGGCTGGATTGGGTGGGGCTGGGTGGGGCTGGGTTGGACTGGTCTGGGTGGGGCTGGGTGGGGCTGAACTGGGTGGGGCTGGGCAGGTTGGGGCTGAACTGGGTGGGGCTGGGTTGGACTGGGCTGGGTGGGGCTGGGTTGGGTGGGGCTGGGTTTGACTGGTCTGGAGATGGATGGGCTGGGTGGGGCTGAACTGGGTGGGGCTGGGCTGAGTTGGACTGGTCTGGGCTGGGTTTGGCTGGGCTGGGCTGGGTTGGGCTGGGCTGGGTTGGACTGGGCTGGGTTGGCCTGGGCTGGGCTGGGCTGGGCTGGGTGGGGCTGGGCTGGGTTGGACTTGGCTTGGTGGTGCTCGGCTGG
This sequence comes from Oncorhynchus mykiss, assembly GCF_013265735.2. Classification (NCBI taxonomy): domain Eukaryota; kingdom Metazoa; phylum Chordata; class Actinopteri; order Salmoniformes; family Salmonidae; genus Oncorhynchus; species Oncorhynchus mykiss. Next base: position 856,352 of record NC_048582.1, on the reverse strand, counting down.
GTTGGACTGGGCTGGGCTGGGTGGGGCTGGGTTGGACTGGGCTGGGTGGGGCTGGGCTGGTTGGGGCTGGGTGGGGATGGGCTGGGTGGGGCTGAACTGGGTGGGGCTGGGCAGAGAGGGGCTGAACTGGGTTGGGCTGGGTTGGACTGGGCTGGGTGGGGCTGGGCTGGGTGGGGTTGGGCTGGGTTGGACTGGTCTGGGTGGGGCTGGGTGGTGCTGTGCTGGGTGGGACTGGGCTGGGTGGGGCTGGGCTGGGCTGGGTGGGGCTGTCTGGGGCTGGGCTGGGTGGGGCTGGGTTGGACTGGTCTGGGTGTGGCTGGGTGGGGCAGGTTGGTGCTGAACTGGGTGGGGCTGGGTAGAGAGGGGCTGAACTGGTTTGGGCTGGGTTGGACTGGGCTGGGTGGGGCTGGGCTGGGTGGGGTTGGGCTGGGTTGGACTGGTCTGGGTGGGGCTGGGTGGTGCTGTGCTGGGTGGGACTGGGCTGGGTGGGGCTGGGCTGGGCTGGGTGGGGCTGTCTGGGGCTGGGCTGGGTGGGGCTGGGTTGGACTGGTCTGGGTGTGGCTGGGTGGGGCAGGTTGGTGCTGAACTGGGTGGGGCTGGGTTGGACTGGGCTGGGTGGGCTGGGTTGGGTTGGGCTGGGTTGGACTGGTCTGGAGATGGATGGGCTGGGTGGGGCTGAACTGGGTGGGGCTGGGCTGGGCTGGACTGGGCTTGGTGGGGCTGAACTGGGTGGGGCTGGGCTGGACTGAGCTGGGCTGGGTGGGGCTGAACTGGGTGGGGCTGGGCTAGGCTGGGTGGGGCTGGGCTGGGCTGGGTGGGGCTGGGTTGGGTTGGGTGGGGTGGGGCTGAGCTGGGCTGGGTGGGGCTGGGCTGGGCTGGGCTGGGTTCGGCTGGGTTGGGTGTGATGGGGCTGAGCTGGGCTGGGTTGGGCTGGGCTGGGTTGGGCTGAGCTGGGCTGGGCTGGGCTGGGCTGGGCTGGGTTGGGCTGAGCTGGGCTGGGCTGGGCTGGGCTGGGCTGGGCTGGGCTGGGCTGGGCTGGGGCTGGATGGGCTTTGAAGTGTTGGGACTAGCTCAATTGCCAAGATCATTCAGTAGATGGTTTATGGCTTGGGTTAGGGTTGGGGCTTGGGTTAGGGTTGGGGCTTTGGTTAGGGTTAGAGCTTGGGTTATTGTTTGGGTTAGAATTGGGGCTTGGTTTAGGGTTAGGGATTGGGTTAGGTCTTGGTTTAGGGTTAGGGATTGGGTTAAGGCTTGGTTTAGGGTTAGGGATTGGGTTAGGGCTTGGGTTAGGGCTTGGGTTAGGGTTAGGGATTGGGTTAGGGCATGGTTTAGGGTTAGGGATTGGGTTAGGGCTTGGGTTAGGGTTAGGGCTTGGGTTAGGATTAGGGTTAGGGCTTGGGTCAGGGCTTGGGTTAGGGTTAGGGCTTGGGTTAGGGTTAGGGCTTGGGTTAGAGTTAGGGTTAGGGTTTGGGTTAGGGTTAGGACTTGGGTTAGGGTTAGGGCTTGGGTTAGGGTTACGGTTTGGGTTAGGGTTAGGACTTGGGTTAGGGTTAGGACTTGGGTTAGGGTTATGACTTGGGTTAGGATTATGTTTAACCTGGTTTTTCAATTAAAGCACATGATCAAAACACTCTGATGGCTCCCCCTCCTCTTTTCCCTAGACTCCTCCGCCTCCTCTTTCCTCAACTCCCTCTCTCAACTCCCTCTTTCAACTCTGCCTCTCTCAACTCCCTCTCTCTCAACTCCCTGTCTCAACTCCCTCTGTCAGCTCATTCTCTCAACACTCTCTCCAAACTCCCTCTCTCAACTCTCAGCTCCCTGTCCCAACTCTCTCTCTCAACTCTCTCTCTCAACTCCCTCTCTTAACTCCCTGTCTCAACTCCCTTTCTCAAGTCCTGTGCTGTAGGTCACCTTTCCCTGAAGCTTCCCTGCTGTAGTTCACCTTTTCCATGGAGCTTCCCTGCTGTAGGTCACCTGTTCCATGAGGTTTCCTTTCTGTAGGTCACCTTTTCCATGAAGCTTCCTTTCTGTAGGTCACCTTTTCCATGAAGCTTCCTTTCTGTAGGTCACCTTCTCCATGAAGCTTCCTTTCTGTAGGTCACCTTTTCCATGAAGCTTCCTTTCTGTAGGTCACCTTATCCATGAAGCTTCCTTTCTGTAGGTCAACTTTTCCATGAAGCTTCCTTTCTGTAGGTCACCTGTTCCATGAAGCTTCCTTACTGTAGGTCACTTTTTCCATGAAGCTTCCCAGCTGTAGGTCACCTGTTCCATGAAGCTTCCTTACTGTAGGTCACTTTTTCCATGAAGCTTCCCAGCTGTAGGTCACCTGTTCCATGAAGCTTCCCTGCTGTAGGTCACCTGTTCCATGAAGCTTCCCAGCTGTAGGTCACTTTTTTCCCAGGAATGGTGAAACCAGGCTGAAAAACAAAACAAAACAAAATCCTAACAAGCAGATGTCAGTTTCTTGCCATCAGCCGTCACACTCCTGACAGACAGACAGACAGTCCTCTGGACAGGACTTTCTCCTCTCATCTATTCTCACATTCTCTCTCCCTCTCACCTCGCGGTCATCTGAGAGAACAGAATTCATCCGATTTCAGATTTGTGTGTGTGTGTGTGTTTACTGCCTGTGTCGGTGTCAGAAAGTGATTGTGAGCGGTGTGAGGGAGCTGTCTCCGCTGTTGTCTTGGATCACCAGGTCTGTTCACTGTGGGCCTGACAGGCCAGCAGCCTAATCAATATATACCTCAGTGGACTCAAAGGTGAACACCATCTCTGGGGAGACCACTGTGTGTCTGGATGTGTGTGTGTGTGTGTGTGTGTGTGTGTGTGTGTGTGTGTGTGTGTGTGTGTGTGTGTGTGTGTGTGTGTGTGTGTGTGTGTGTGTGTGTGTGTGTGTGTGTGTGTGTGTGTGTGTGTGTGTGTGTGTGTGTGTGTGTGCAGTCAAAGGTGAACTGGGCCAGGGGAACTGTGGTGGGGTCTGACTGACGGAGCCTCACATTGGGCCGACTCAGAGACTGGTGGCCATGGAGGAGACACCGAGGACTGGATGAGAACAGAAGACACACACACACACACACACACACAAGGTAAAGAGTCTGGTAGAGAATGGAACACAGACACAAGAGGACCAGGTCTGGTAGAGAATGGAACACAGACACAAGAGGACCAGGTCTGGTAGAGAATGGAACACAGACACAAGAGGACCAGGTCTGGTAGAGAATGAAACACAGACACAAGAGGACCAGGTCTGGTAGAGAATGGAACACAGACACAAGAGGAACAGGTCTGGTAGAGAATGGAACACAGACACAAGAGGAACAGGTCTGGTAGAGAATGGAACACAGACACAAGGTAACGAGGAACAGGTCTGGTAGAGAATGGAACACAGACACAAGAGGAACAGGTCTGGTAGAGAATGGAACACAGACACAAGAGGAACAGGTCTGGTAGAGAATGGAACACAGACACAAGAGGAACAGGTCTGGTAGAGAATGGAACACAGACACAAGAGGAACAGGTCTGGTAGAGAATGGAACACAGACACAAGAGGAACAGGTCTGGTAGAGAATGGAACACAGACACAAGAGGAACAGGTCTGGTAGAGAATGGAACACAGACACAAGGTAAAGAGTCTGGTAGAGAATGGAACACAGACACAAGAGGACCAGGTCTGGTAGAGAATGGAACACAGACACAAGAGGACCAGGTCTGGTAGAGAATGGAACACAGACACAAGAGGAACAGGTCTGGTAGAGAATGGAACACAGACACAAGAGGAACAGGTCTGGTAGAGAATGGAACACAGACACAAGGTAACGAGGAACAGGTCTGGTAGAGAATGGAACACAGACACAAGAGGAACAGGTCTGGTAGAGAATGGAACACAGACACAAGAGGAACAGGTCTGGTAGAGAATGGAACACAGACACAAGAGGAACAGGTCTGGTAGAGAATGGAACACAGACACAAGAGGAACAGGTCTGGTAGAGAATGGAACACAGACACAAGGTAAAGAGTCTGGTAGAGAATGGAACACAGACACAAGAGGACCAGGTCTGGTAGAGAATGGAACACAGACACAGGGTAAAGAGTCTGGTAGAGAATGGAACACAGACACAAGAGGAACAGGTCTGGTAGAGAATGGAACACAGACACAAGAGGACCAGGTCTGGTAGAGAATGGAACACAGACACAAGAGGAACAGGTCTGGTAGAGAATGGAACACAGACACAAGAGGAACAGGTCTGGTAGAGAATGGAACACAGACACAAGGTAAAGAGGAACAGGTCTGGTAGAGAATGGAACACAGACACAAGAGGACCAGGTCTGGTAGAGAATGGAACACAGACACAAGAGGAACAGGTCTGGTAGAGAATGGAACACAGACACAAGAGGACCAGGTCTGGTAGAGAATGGAACACAGACACAAGAGGACCAGGTCTGGTAGAGAATGGCACACAGACACAAGGTAAAGAGTCTGGTAGAGAATGGAACACAGACACAAGAGGACCAGGTCTGGTAGAGAATGGAACACAGACACAAGAGGACCAGGTCTGGTAGAGAATGGAACACAGACACAAGAGGACCAGGTCTGGTAGAGAATGGAACACAGACACAAGAGGAACAGGTCTGGTAGAGAATGGAACACAGACACAAGAGGACCAGGTCTGGTAGAGAATGGAACACAGACACAAGAGGAACAGGTCTGGTAGAGAATGGAACACAGACACAAGAGGAACAGGTCTGGTAGAGAATGGAACACAGACACAAGAGTAACAGGTCTGGTAGAGAATGGAACACAGACACAAGAGGAACAGGTCTGGTAGAGAATGGAACACAGACACAAGGTAAAGAGTCTGGTAGAGAATGGAACACAGACACAAGAGGACCAGGTCTGGTAGAGAATGGAACACAGACACAAGAGGACCAGGTCTGGTAGAGAATGGAACACAGACACAAGAGGACCAGGTCTGGTAGGGAATGGAACACAGACACAAGAGGACAAGGTCTGGTAGAGAATGGCACACAGACACAAGGTAAAGAGTCTGGTAGAGAATGGAACACAGACACAAGAGGAACAGGTCTGGTAGAGAATGGAGGGGAAACTGAGTGAAGGACAAACACACCTGTGATCAGTTATTGTCAGATATCTGACCCGGTAAATGTTCAGCACCATGTATGACTGTAAAGAAAGGTTTTTTTAATTATATTTTACAGGTGTTGACATGGTGAGAACGAACTGTCTTGATTAGTCTGGGATGGAGAATTGGCTGAAAGCATTTCACTTATGATAACTCTGTCATTTTACTGCTAAAAAACATGTTAACGGTTTCCATAGCAACATTATAGGGAGAAGGGACATTAGAGTAACAACATGCTAGTGGTTTCCATAGCAACATTATAGGGAGAAGGGACATTAGAGTAACAACATGCTAGTGGTTTCCATAGCAACATTATAGGGAGAAGGGACATTAGAGTAACAACATGCTGGTGGTTTCCATAGCAACATTACAGGGAGAAGGGACATTAGAGTAACAACACGCTAGTGGTTTCCATAGCAACAATACAGGGAGAAGGGACATTAGAGTAACAACATGCTGGTGGTTTCCATAGCAACATTATAGGGAGAAGGGACATTAGAGTAACAACATGCTAGTGGTTTCCATAGCAACATTATAGGGAGAAGGGGCATTAGAGTAACAACATGCTGGTGGTTTCTATAGCAACATTACAGGGAAATTAGACCTCAGAGTAACAACACGCTAGTGGTTTCTATAGCAACAATACAGGGAGAAGGGACATTAGAGTAACAACATGCTGGTGGTTTCTATAGCAACATTATAGGGAGAAGGGACATTAGAGTATCAACATGCTGGTGGTTTCCATAGCAACATTATAGGGAGAAGGGACATTAGAGTAACAACATGCTGGTGGTTTCTATAGCAACATTATAGGGAGAACACACATCAGAGTAACAACATGCTGGTGGTTTCTATAGCAACATTATAGGGAGAACACACATCAGAGTAACAACATGCTGGTGGTTTCTATAGCAACATTATAGGGAGAACACACATCAGTAACAACAGTAGAAGGGGTGGAGGGGGTCATTATCATGATTCATCAGGGGGGGGGACATTATAATGATTCATCAGGGGGGGGACATTATAATGATTCATCGGGGGGGGACATTATAATGATTCATCGGGGGGGGGACATTATAGTGATTCATCAGGGGGGGGACATTATCATGATTCATCAGAGGGGATGTTATCATGATTAATCGGGGGGGATGTTATCATGATTAATAGGGGGGGTGTTATCATGATTAATCGGGGGGGATGTTATCATGATTAATCGTGGGGGGGATGTTATCGTGATTAATCGGGGGGGATGTTATCGTTATTAATCGGGGGGATGTTATCGTGATTAATCGGGGGGGGGGGGGTGTTATCATGATTAATCGGGGGGGATGTTATCATGATTAATCGGAGGGGGGATGTTATCGTGATTAATCTGGGGGGTGTTATCATGATTAATTGGGGGGGATGTTATCATGATTAATCGGGGGGGATGTTATCATGATTAATCGGGGGGATGTTATCATGATTAATCGGGGGGGGTGTTATCATGATTAATCGGGGGGGATGTTATCGTGATTAATCGGGGGGGGGGGGGGGGTGTTATCATGATTAATCGGGGGGGATGTTATCATGATTAATCGGAGGGGGGATGTTATCGTGATTAATCTGGGGGGTGTTATCATGATTAATCGGGGGGATGTTATCATGATTAATCGGGGGGATGTTTTCGTGATTATTCGGGGGGGGTGTTATCATGATTAATTGGGGGGGATGTTATCATGATTAATCGGGGGGGATGTTATCATGATTAATCGGGGGGATGTTATCATGATTAATCGGGGGGGGGGTGTTATCATGATTAATCGGGGGGGATGTTATCTTGATTAATCGGGGGGGATGTTATCGTTATTAATCGGGGGGATGTTATCGTGATTAATCGGGGGGGGGGTGTTATCATGATTAATCGGGGGGGATGTTATCATGATTAATCGGAGGGGGGATGTTATCGTGATTAATCTGGGGGGTGTTATCATGATTAATCGGGGGGATGTTATCATGATTAATCGGGGGGGGGTGTTATCATGATAAATTGGGGGGATGTTTTCATGATTATTCGGGGGGGGTGTTATCATGATTAATTGGGGGGGATGTTATCATGATTAATCGGGGGGGATGTTATCATGATTAATCGGGGGGATGTTATCATGATTAATCGGGGGGGGGGATGTTATCATGATTAATCGGGGGGGATGTTATCGTGATTAATCGGGGGGGACATTATCATGATTCATCGGGGGGATGTTATCATGATTAATCATGTTATCATGATTAATCGGGGGGGATGTTATCGTGATTAATCGGGGGGGGATGTTATCATGATTAATCGGGGGGGATGTTATCGTGATTAATCGGGGGGGGGTAGTTATCATGATTAATCGGGGGGGATGTTATCATGATTAATCGGGGGGGGGATGTTATCATGATTAATCGGGGGGATGTTATCATGATTAATCGGGGGGATGTTATCATGATTAATCGGGGGGATGTTATCGTGATTAATCGGGGGGGGGGTAGTTATCATGATTAATCGGGGGGGATGTTATCATGATTAATCGGGGGGGGTGTTATCATGATTAATCGGGGGGGATGTTATCGTGATTAATCGGGGGGGGATGTTATCATGATTAATCGGGGGGGATGTTATCGTGTTTAATCGGGGGGGGGTAGTTATCATGATTAATCGGGGGGGATGTTATCATGATTAATCGGGGGGGGGGATGTTATCATGATTAATCGGGGGGATGTTATCATGATTAATCGGGGGGATGTTATCATGATTAATCGGGGGGATGTTATCGTGATTAATCGGGGGGGGGTAGTTATCATGATTAATCGGGGGGGATGTTATCATGATTAATCGGGGGGATGTTATCATGATTAATCGGGGGGATGTTATCATGATTAATCGGGGGGGGGGTGTTATCATGATTAATCGGGGGGGATGTTATCGTGATTAATCGGGGGGGGGGACATTATCATGATTCATCGGGGGGGACATTATCATGATTAATCGGGGGGGACATTATCATGATTAATCGGGGGGGACATTATCATGATTCATCGGGGGGGACATTATCATGATTCATCGGGGGGGACATTATCATGATTAATCGGGGGGGACATTATCATGATTAATCGGGGGGGACATTATCGTGATTAATGTAATGTTATGTTGATGTGTTTAATCACATGATGCAGGATTTTATTAAATTTTTAGTATATAGCTTTCTACGTGAACTCCATCTAGATTTACCAGCCGCATCCTACACACACACACACACACACACACACACACTGACGTATACAAAACACACTCACACACACTAACACACACTCGCCCCTCTCCTAACACCAACATACACACCCACACTCACCCACACACACCTATACACACACACACACACACACACACACACACACACACACACACACACACACACAATTAAGCACACATTAAAAAACACACACAAACATCCACAAACCCACAAAACCAACAACCTTACCCCTCTGCCCCAATGATATAAAACGCAGCCTGAAAGATCTGACTTGTTCCTAGTTAAGAATAGATTGTTATGGCGCAGGCAGACTAGGTACTACCACCGTGGTAATTACCATCCATAATTCAGTGAGGGGAAATGGCTGAGGGATGCACACACACACACACACACACACACGCACGCGCACGCACGCACGCACACACACACACACACACACACACACACACTAGCACACACACACACACACACAGCTGCTGCGTTCGAGGGCTCTTTAACTGCTCAGGCAGGCTGTGAGGTGTCGACATGTCAAGCCCATTAATAGATAATTTGGCTACTTTCATGTGCCGTTAAAGATCAGCTTTATGTTTGTACGATGCTCGGGACTTGCTGACATGACCATGGGAAGAATATAGATACATAATTTGCCGTTAAGTGTCTGAGGGAACACATCTCCAGAT
>NC_048582.1:837250-842250 GCF_013265735.2 Oncorhynchus mykiss | reverse complement strand
CCATCTATAAACCATCTATAAACCATCTGTAAACCATCTATAAACCATCTATAAACCATCTATAAACCATCTAGTGAACATCTATAAACCATCTATAAACCCTCTATAAACCATCTATAAACCCTCTATAAACCATCTATAAATCATCTATAAACCCTCTATAAACCATCTATAAACCATCTATAAACCATCTAGTGAACATCTATAAACCATCTATAAACCCTCTATAAACCATCTATAAACCCTCTATAAACCATCTATAAACCATCTATAAACCCTCTATAAACCCTCTATAAACCATCTATAAACCATCTATAAACCATCTATAAACCATCTAGTGAACATCTATAAACCATCTATAAACCATCTATAAACCCTCTATAAACCCTCTATAAACCATCTATAAACCCTCTATAAACCATCTATAAACCCTCTATAAACCCTCTATAAACCCTCTATAAACCATCTATAAACCCTCTATAAACCATCTATAAACCATCTATAAACCCTCTATAAACCCTCTATAAACCATCTATAAACCATCTATAAACCCTCTAGTGAACATCTATAAACCATCTATAAACCATCTATAAACCCTCTATAAACCCTCTATAAACCATCTATAAACCCTCTATATACCCTCTATAAACCCTCTATAAACCATCTATAAACCCTCTATAAACCCTCTATAAACTATCTATTAACCATCTATAAACCCTCTATAAACCCTCTATAAACCCTCTATAAACCATCTATAAACCATCTATAAACCCTCTATAAACCCTCTATAAACCATTTATAAACCCTCTATAAACCCTCTATAAACCCTCTATAAACCATCTATAAACCCTCTATAAACCATCTATAAACCCTCTATAAACCCTCTATAAACCTTCAATAAACCATTTATAAACCCTCTATAAACCCTCTATAAACCCTCTATAAACCATCTATAAACCCTCAATAAACCCTCTATAAACCATCTATAAACCCTCTATAAACCATCTATAAACCATCTATAAACCCTCTATAAACCCTCTATAAACCTTCAATAAACCCTCTATAAACCCTCTATAAACCCTCTATAAACCATTTAGTGAACATCTATAAACCCTCTATAAACCATCTATAAACCCTCCAGAAACCCTCTATAAACCCTCTAAAAACCCTCTATAAACCCTCTAAGTGTTTACCAACTCTTCGATATGAACACACTAGATTGTGTAGGGTATGGTAGGTGGTGTTTACCAACTCTCCGATATGAACATTCCAGATGGTGTAGGGTAGATGGTGTAGGGTATGGTAGATGGTGTAGGGTATGGTAGATGGTGTAGCGTATGGTAGATGGTGTAGGGTAGATGGTGTAGGGTATGGTAGATGGTGTAGGGTAGATGGTGTAGGGTAGATGGTGTAGGGTAGGTTGTGTAGGGTAGATGGTGTAGGGTAGATGGTGTAGGGTAGATGGTGTAGGGTAGATGGTGTAGGGTATGGTAGGTGGTGTAGGGTAGATGGTGTAGGGTAGATGGTGTAGGGTAGATGGTGTAGGGTATGGTAGATGGTGTAGGGTATGGTAGGTGGTGTAGGGTAGATGGTGTAGGGTATGGTAGATGGTGTAGGGTAGATGGTGTAGGGTATGGTAGGTGGTGTAGGGTAGATGGTGTAGGGTAGATGGTGTAGGGTAGATGGTGTAGGGTATGGTAGGTGGTGTAGGGTAGATGGTGTAGGGTAGATGGTGTAGGGTAGATGGTGTAGGGTATGGTAGATGGTGTAGGGTATGGTAGGTGGTGTAGGGTAGATGGTGTAGGGTAGGTGGTGTAGGGTATGGTAGATGGTGTAGGGTATGGTAGGTGGTGTAGGGTAGTTTGTGTAGGGTAGATGGTGTAGGGGATGGTAGATGGTAGATGGTGTATGGTATGGTAGGTGGTGTAGGGTAGATGGTGTAGGGTAGATGGTGTAGGGGATGGTAGATGGTAGATGGTGTATGGTATGGTAGGTGGTGTAGGGTAGATGGTGTAGAGTAGATGGTGTAGGGTAGATGGTGTAGGGTAGATGGTGTAGGGTAGATGGTGTAGCGTAGATGGTGTAGGGTATGGTAGATGGTGTAGGGTAGGTGGTGTAGGGTAGATGGTGTAGGGTATGGTAGATGGTGTAGGGTAGATGGTGTAGGGTATGGTAGATGGTGTAGGGTAGATGGTGTAGGGTAGGTGGTGTAGGGTAGATGGTGTAGGGTATGGTAGATGGTGTAGGGTAGATGGTGTAGGGTAGGGTAGGGTAGATGGTGTAGGGTAGATGGTGTAGGGTATGGTAGATGGTGTAGGGTAGATGGTGTAGGGTATGGTAGATGGTGTAGGGTAGATTGTGTAGGGTATGGTAGATGGTGTAGGGTAGATGGTGTAGGGTAGATGGTGTAGGGTATGGTAGATGGTGTAGGGTAGATGGTGTAGGGTAGATGGTGTAGGGTAGATGGTGTAGGGTAGATGGTGTAGGGTAGATGGTGTAGAGTATGGTAGATGGTGTAGGGTAGATGGTGTAGGGTATGGTAGATGGTGTAGGGTAGATGGTGTAGGGTAGATGGTGTAGGGTAGATGGTGTAGGGTAGTGGGTGTAGGGTATGGTAGATGGTGTAGGGTATGGTAGGTGGTGTAGGGTAGATGGTGTAGGGTAGATGGTGTAGGGTAGTGGGTGTAGGGTATGGTAGATGGTGTAGGGTAGATGGTGTAGGGTATGGTAGATGGTGTAGGGTAGATGGTGTAGGGTATGGTAGATGGTGTAGGGTAGATGGTGTAGGGTAGGTGGTGTAGGGTATGGTAGATGGTGTAGGGTAGATGGTGTAGGGTATGGTAGATGGTGTAGGGTAGATGGTGTAGGGTATGGTAGATGGTGTAGGGTATGGTAGGTGGTGTAGGGTAGATGGTGTAGGGTATGGTAGATGGTGTAGGGTAGATGGTGTAGGGTATGGTAGATGGTGTAGGGTAGATGGTGTAGGGTAGGTGGTGTAGGGTATGGTAGATGGTGTAGGGTATGGTAGGTGGTGTAGGGTAGTGGGTGTAGGGTATGGTAGATGGTGTAGGGTAGATGGTGTAGGGTAGGTGGTGTAGGGTAGTGGGTGTAGGGTATGGTAGATGGTGTAGGGTATGGTAGGTGGTGTAGGGTAGTGGGTGTAGGGTATGGTAGGTGGTGTAGGGTAGATGGTGTAGGGTAGGTGGTGTAGGGTAGTGGGTGGAGGGTATGGTAGATGGTGTAGGGTATGGTAGGTGGTGTAGGGTAGATGGTGTAGGGTAGATGGTGTAGGGTAGTGGGTGTAGGGTATGGTAGATGGTGTAGGGTATGGTAGGTGGTGAACATCTAGTGAACATCTATAAACCATCTATAAACCCTCTATAAACCATCTATAAACCCTCTATAAACCATCTATAAACCATCTATAAACCCTCTATAAACCATCTATAAACCATCTATAAACCATCTAGTGAACATCTATAAACCATCTATAAACCCTCTATAAACCATCTATAAACCCTCTATAAACCATCTATAAACCATCTATAAACCCTCTATAAACCCTCTATAAACCATCTATAAACCATCTATAAACCATCTATAAACCATCTAGTGAACATCTATAAACCATCTATAAACCATCTATAAACCCTCTATAAACCCTCTATAAACCATCTATAAACCCTCTATAAACCATCTATAAACCCTCTATAAACCCTCTATAAACCCTCTATAAACAATCTATAAACCCTCTATAAACCATCTATAAACCATCTATAAACCCTCTATAAACCCTCTATAAACCATCTATAAACCCTCTATATACCCTCTATAAACCCTCTATAAACCATCTATAAACCCTCTATAAACCCTCTATAAACTATCTATTAACCATCTATAAACCCTCTATAAACCCTCTATAAACCCTCTATAAACCATCTATAAACCATCTATAAACCCTCTATAAACCCTCTATAAACCATTTATAAACCCTCTATAAACCCTCTATAAACCCTCTATAAACCATCTATAAACCCTCTATAAACCATCTATAAACCCTCTATAAACCCTCTATAAACCTTCAATAAACCATCTATAAACCCTCTATAAACCCTCTATAAACCCTCTATAAACCATCTATAAACCCTCAATAAACCCTCTATAAACCATCTATAAACCCTCTATAAACCATCTATAAACCATCTATAAACCCTCTATAAACCATCTATAAACCATCTATAAACCCTCTATAAACCCTCTATAAACCTTCAATAAACCATATATAAACCCTCTATAAACCCTCTATAAACCCTCTATAAACCATTTAGTGAACATCTATAAACCCTCTATAAACCATCTATAAACCCTCCAGAAACCCTCTATAAACCCTCTAAAAACCCTCTATAAACCCTCTAAGTGTTTACCAACTCTTCGATATGAACACACTAGATTGTGTAGGGTATGGTAGGTGGTGTTTACCCACTCTCCGATATGAACATTCCAGATGGTGTAGGGTAGATGGTGTAGGGTATGGTAGATGGTGTAGGGTATGGTAGATGGTGTAGGGTAGATGGTGTAGGGTATGGTAGATGGTGTAGGGTAGATGGTGTAGGGTAGATGGTGTAGGGTAGGTTGTGTAGGGTAGATGGTGTAGGGTAGATGGTGTAGGGTAGATGGTGTAGGGTAGATGGTGTAGGGTATGGTAGATGGTGTAGGGTATGGTAGATGGTGTAGGGTAGATGGTGTAGGGTAGGGTAGATGGTGTAGGGTAGATGGTGTAGGGTATGGTAGATGGTGTAGGGTAGATGGTGTAGGGTATGGTAGATGGTGTAGGGTAGATTGTGTAGGGTATGGTAGATGGTGTAGGGTAGATGGTGTAGGGTAGATGGTGTAGGGTATGGTAGATGGTGTAGGGTAGATGGTGTAGGGTAGATGGTGTAGGGTAGATGGTGTAGGGTAGATGGTGTAGGGTAGATGGTGTAGAGTATGGTAGATGGTGT
>NC_048582.1:797250-832250 GCF_013265735.2 Oncorhynchus mykiss | reverse complement strand
ATAGACCAGACCAGACCAGACCACTGTTGATTCCTCTCCTCTATATAGACCAGACCAGACCAGACCAGACCAGACCACTATTGATACCTCTCCTCTATATAGACCAGACCAGACCAGACCAGACCAGACCAGACCAGACCACTGTTGATTCCTCTCCTCTATATAGACCAGACCACTGTTGATTCCTCTCCTCTATATAGACCAGACCAGACCAGACCAGACCAGACCAGACCAGACCACTGTTGATTCCTCTCCTCTATATAGACCAGACCAGACCAGACCAGACCAGACCAGACCAGACCACTGTTGATACCTCTCCTCTATATAGACCAGACCAGACCAGTCCAGACCAGACCACTGTTTATTCCTCTCCTCTATATAGACCAGACCAGACCAGACCAGACCAGACCACTGTTGATACCTCTCCTCTATATAGACGAGACCAGACCAGACCAGACCAGACCAGACCAGACCACTGTTGATTCCTCTCCTCTTTATAGACCAGACCAGACCACTGTTGATACCTCTCCTCTATATAGACCAGACCAGACCAGACCACTGTTGTTACCTCTCCTCTATATAGACCAGACCAGACCAGACCAGACCAGACCAGACCACTGTTGATACCTCTCCTCTATATAGACCAGACCAGACCAGACCACTGTTGATTCCTCTCCTCTATATAGACCAGACCAGACCAGACCAGACCAGACCAGACCCGACCACTGTTGATTCCTCTCCTCTATATAGACCAGACCAGACCAGACCAGACCAGACCAGACCACTGTTGATTCCTCTCCTCTATATAGACCAGACCAGACCAGACCAGACCAGACCAGACCACTGTTGATTCCTCTCCTCTTTATAGACCAGACCAGACCAGACCAGACCAGACCAGACCAGACCAGACCAGACCAGACCAGACCAGACCACTGTTGATTCCTCTCCTCTATATAGACCAGACCAGACCAGACCAGACCACTGTTGATTCCTCTCCTCTATATAGACCAGACCAGACCAGACCAGACCAGACCAGACCAGACCAGACCAGACCAGACCAGACCACTGTTGATTCCTCTCCTCTATATAGACCAGACCAGACCAGACCAGACCAGACCAGACCACTGTTGATTCCTCTCCTCTATATAGACCAGACCAGACCAGACCAGACCAGACCAGACCACTGTTGATTCCTCTCCTCTATATAGACCAGACCAGACCAGACCAGACCAGACCACTGTTGATTCCTCTCCTCTTTATAGACCAGACCAGACCACTGTTGATACCTCTCCTCTATATAGACCAGACCAGACCAGACCAGACCAGACCACTGTTGATTCCTCTCCTCTATATAGACCAGACCAGACCAGACCACTGTTGATTCCTCTCCTGATTGCCATGATTGACTGTTGGATCATATTATCCTTTTCGGAGGAAGTTTGCCACTGAATAATTCAGAATGAAAACAAAGAGAGGAAATCGATGATGTCCAAATCTGATATTAACTGCAAACTAAGTCATTAATGGATCCCTAATGGAACTCTATTCCCTATGTAGTGCACTACTTCTGATCTGAGCCCTGGTCTAAAGTAGTGCACTACTTCTGATCTGAGCCCTGGTCTAAAGTAGTGCACTACTTCTGATCTGAGCCCTGGTCTAAAGTAGTGCACTACTTCTGATCTGAGCCCTGGTCTAAAGTAGTGCACTACTTCTGATCTGAGCCCTGGTCTAAAGTAGTGCACTATGAATGGAATAGGTTGACCTGTGGGACAGAGACCCTTATGTTACCAATGAGGTGTCTGACTGGTCTAGTGACTACAGGGAGACAGAGAGGAGAGATGGCTGCTGGTCTAGTGACTACAGGGGGACAGAGGGACAGAGCCAGAGAGGAGAGGTGGCTGCTGGTCTAGTGACTACAGGGAGACAGAGACAGGGAGGAGAGGTGGCTGCTGGTCTAGTGACTACAGGGAGACAGAGACAGAGAGGAGAGGTGGCTGCTGGTCTAGTGACTACAGGGAGACAGAGGGACAGAGCCAGAGAGGAGAGGTGGCTGCTGGTCTAGTGACTACAGGGAGACCGAGCCAGAGAGGAGAGGTGGCTGCTGGTCTAGTGACTACAGGGAGACAGAGACAGAGAGGAGACGTACGTGGCTGCTGGTCTAGTGACTACAGGGAGACAGAGGGACAGAGCCAGGGAGGAGAGGTGGCTGCTGGTCTAGTGACTACAGGGAGACAGAGCCTATAGAGAGGAGAGGTATCAAGGGTATGGTAGATGGTGTAGAGTATGGTAGGTGGTGTAGGGTATCGTAGATGGTGTAGAGTATGGTAGGTGGTGTAGGGTATGGTAGATGGTGTAGGGTATGGTAGGTGGTGTAGGGTATGGTAGGTGGTGTAGGGTATGGTAGATGGTGTAGGGTATGGTAGATGGTGTAGTGTATGGTAGGATGTGTAGGGTATGGTAGATGGTGTAGGGTAGATGGTGTAGGGTATGGTAGATGGTGTGGGGTAGATGGTGTAGGGTACAGGAGACAGCCCCTTTAAGACAGAGATGTAGGGATGTAGGTTACGGGACAACACAGAGAAGACAGCCCCTTTAAGACTGAGATGTAAGTTACGTGACAACACAGAGAAGACAGCCCCTTTAAGACTGAGATGTAGGTTACGGGACAACACAGAGAAGACAGCCCCTTTAAGACTGAGATGTAGGTTACGGGACAACACAGAGGAGACAGCCCCTTTAAGACTGAGATGTAGGGATGTAGGTTACGGGACAACACAGAGAAGACAGCCCCTTTAAGACTGAGATGTAGGGATGTAGGTTACGGGACAACACAGAGAAGACAGCCCCTTTAAGACTGAGATGTAGGTTACGGGACAACACAGAGGAGACAGCCCCTTTAAGACTGAGATGTAGAGATGTAGGTTACGGGACAACACAGAGGAGACACCCCCTTTAAGACTGAGATGTAGGGATGTAGGTTACGGGACAACACAGAGAAGACAGCCCCTTTAAGACTGAGATGTAGAGATGTAGGTTACGGGACAACACAGAAGAGACACCCCCTTTAAGACTGAGATGTAGGGATGTAGGTTACGGGACAACACAGAGAAGACAGCCCCTTTAAGACTGAGATGTAGGGATGTAGGTTACGGGACAACACAGAGTAGACAGCCCCTTTAATAATGAGATGTAGGGATGTAGGTTACGGGACAACACAGAGAAGACAGCCCCTTTAAGACTGAGATGTAGGGATGTAGGTTACGGGACAACACAGAGAAGAAAGCCCCTTTAAGACTGAGATGTAGGTTACGGGACAACACAGAGAAGACAGCCCCTATAAGACTGAGATGTAGGGATGTAGGTTACGGATCAACACAGAGAAGACAGCCCCTTTAAGACTGAGATGTAGGGATGTAGGTTACGGGACAACACAGTGAAGACAGCCCCTTTAAGACTGAGATGTAGGGATATAGGTTATGGGACAACACAGAGGAGACAGACCCTTTAAGACTGAGATGTAGGGATGTAGGTTACGGGACAACACAGAGGAGACAGCCCCCTTAAGACTGAGATGTAGGTTACGGGACAACACAGAGAAGACAGCCCCCTTAAGACTGAGATGTAGGGATGTAGGTTACGGGACAACACAGAGGAGACAGCCCCTTTAAGACTGAGATGTAGGTTACGGGACAACACAGAGAAGACAGCCCCTTTAAGACTGAGATGTAGGGATGTAGGTTACGGGACAACACAGAGGAGACAGCCCCTTTAAGACTGAGATGTAGGGATGTAGGTTACGGGACAACACAGAAAAGACAGCACCCTTAAGACTGAGATGTAGGGATGTAGGTTACGGGACAACACAGAGGAGACAGCCCCTTTAAGACTGAGATGTAGAGATGTAGGTTACGGGACAACACAGAGGAGACATCCCCTTTAAGACTGAGATGTAGGGATGTAGGTTACGGGACAACACAGAGAAGACAGCCCCTTTAAGACTGAGATGTAGGGATGTAGGTTACTGGACAACACAGAGGAGACAGCCCCTTTAAGACTGAGATGTAGGGATGTAGGTTACGGGACAACACAGAGGAGACAGCCCCTTTAATAATGAGATGTAGGGATGTAGGTTACGGGACAACACAGAGAAGACAGCCCCTTTAAGACTGAGATGTAGGGATGTAGGTTACGGGACAACACAGAGAAGAAAGCCCCTTTAAGACTGAGATGTAGGTTACGGGACAACACAGAGAAGACAGCCCCTTTAAGACTGAGATGTAGGTTATGGGACAACACAGACAACACAGAGACAGCCCCTATAAGACTGAGATGTAGGGATGTAGGTTACGGATCAACACAGAGAAGACAGCCCCTTTAAGACTGAGATGTAGGGATGTAGGTTACGGGACAACACAGTGAAGACAGCCCCTTTAAGACTGAGATGTAGGGATATAGGTTATGGGACAACACAGAGAAGACAGCCCCTTTAAGAAAAACAATTGATTCATTTCTGACCTCATTTGTAATTGACCAGGCGTGTTTTTCATATCCCATAACACCTCACAGCACTGGACTCTCACTAGGACTCCATATCCCATAACACCCCACAGCACTAGACTCTCACTAAGACTCCATATCCCATAACACCCCACATCACTAGACTCTCACTAGGACTCCATATCCCATAACACCCCACAGCACTAGACTCTCACTAGGACTCCATATCCCATAACACCCCACAGCACTAGACTCTCACTAGGACTCCATATCCCATAACACCCCACAACACTAGACTCTCACTAGGACTCCATATCCCATAACACCCCACAGCACTAGACTCTCACTAGGACTCCATATCCCATAACACCCCACAGCACTAGACTCTCACTAGGACTCCATATCCCATAACACCCCACAGCACTAGACTCTCACTAGGACTCCATATCCCATAACATCCCACAGCACTACACTCTCACTAGGACTCCATATCCCATAACACCCCACAGCACTAGACTCTCACTAGGACTCCATATCCCATAACACCCCACAGCACTAGACTCTCACTAGGACTCCATATCCCATAACACCCCACAGCACTAGACTCTCACTAGGACTCCATATCCCATAATACCCCACAGCACTAGACTCTCACTAGGACTCCATATCCCATAACATCCCACAGCACTAGACTCTCACTAGGACTCCATATCCCATAACACCCCACAGCACTAGACTCTCACTAGGACTCCATATCCCATAACACCCCACAGCACTAGACTCTCACTAAGACTCCATATCCCATAACACCCCACAGCACTAGACTCTCACTGGGACTCCATATCCCATAACACCCCACAGCACTAGACCAGATATTTAGCATGAATCTATCATCACATAATACGAATTACATTTTTTTTACATCTAATTTTAGAACAGATTTCGCAACTGAAAAAATGACAATTTGTCATTTCTAATTAAAATCTACATACTTCCAGAAATGCCAAGAATTCCAGTTTTGACGTGGAGACCCAGTGGAGATTGACAGGCTAATCAGATTCTGTGTGAATAAGTAGTTATCCCGACACAAACCCAGCCCTCAGCCCTTCTTCTGTCCTGTGGGACTCCTGGAACACTTTCCGTCCCAAATGGAACCTCGTTCCCTGTTTAGTGCACTACCATTGACCAGATCCCAATTGGGCCCTAGGAGGCTTTCGACATACGTAGTGCACTAGGACAGCTAAGTCAGGACAGTCGAGACAAGACAATCAATGCCAGGGTGGAGGTATTGATGAAAGGTGTTAGAAATGACTGGGCATTATTACATGGAGTCCTCAAGCACACTCTGGGCATCTCTGGGGTGTTGGAGGAAGGGGTGTGTGTGTGTGTGTGTGTGTGTGTGTGTGTGTGTGTGTGTGTGTGTGTGTGTGTGTGTGTGTTTGTGTGTGTGTGTGTGTGTGTGTGTGTGTGTGTGTGTGTGTGTGTGTGTGTGTGTGTGTGTGTGTGTGTGTGTGTGTGTGTGTGTGTGTGTGTGTGTGTGTGTGCGTGCATTTGTGTGTGTGTGTGTGCGTGCATGCATTTGTGTGTGTGTGTGTGTGTGTGTGTGTGTGTGTGTGTGTGTGTGTGTGTGTGTGTGTGTGTGTGTATGTGCGTGCAGGTCCTGGATCACAGCCTCTTGACAGCAGAAGCAGACTGGAATATAATCCTCCTGTTACTGTGACCCAGACTGGAATATAATCCTCCTGTTACTGTGACCCAGACTGGAATATAATCCTCCTGTTACTGTGACCCAGACTGGAATATAATCCTCCTGTTACTGTGACCCAGACTGGAATATAATCCTGTTACTGTGACCCAGACTGGAATATAATCCTCCTGTTACTGTGACCCAGACTGGAATATAATCCTGTTACTGTGACCCAGACTGGAATATAATCATCCTGTTACTGTGACCCAGACTGGAATATAATCCTCCTGTTACTGTGACCCAGACTGGAATATAATCCTGTTACTGTGACCCAGACTGGAATATAATCCTCCTGTTACTGTGACCCAGACTGGAATATAATCCTCCTGTTACTGTGACCCAGACTGGAATATAATCCTCCTGTTACTGTGACCCAGACTGGAATATAGTCCTCCTGTTACTGTGACCCAGACTGGAATATAATCCTCCTGTTACTGTAACCCAGACTGGAATATAATCCTCCTGTTACTGTGACCCAGACTGGAATATAATCCTCCTGTTACTGTGACCCAGACTGGAATATAATCCTCCTGTTACTGTGACCCAGACTGGAATATAATCCTCCTGTTACTGTGACCCAGACTGGAATATAGTCCTCCTGTTACTGTGACCCAGACTGGAATATAATCCTCCTGTTACTGTGACCCAGACTGGAATATAATCCTCCTGTTACTGTGACCCAGACTGGAACATAATCCTCCTGTTACTGTGACCCAGACTGGAATATAGTCCTCCTGTTACTGTGACCCAGACTGGAATATAATCCTCCTGTTACTGTGACCCAGACTGGAATATAATCCTCCTGTTACTGTGACCCAGACTGGAATATAATCCTCCTGTTACTGTGACCCAGACTGGAATATAATCCTCCTGTTACTGTGACCCAGACTGGAATATAATCCTCCTGTTACTGTGACCCAGACTGGAATATAATCCTTCTGTTACTGTGACCCAGACTGGAATATAATCCTCCTGTTACTGTGACCCAGACTGGAATATAATCCTCCTGTTACTGTGACCCAGACTGGAATATAATCCTCCTGTTACTGTGACCCAGACTGGAATATAATCCTCCTGTTACTGTGACCCAGACTTGAATCTCATTCTCCTGTTACTGTGACCCAGACTGGAATATAATCCTCCTGTTACTGTGACCCAGACTGGAATATAATCCTCCTGTTACTGTGACCCAGACTGGAATATAATCCTCCTGTTACTGTGACCCAGACTGGAATATAATCCTCCTGTTACTGTGACCCAGACTGGAATATAATCCTCCTGTTACTGTGACCCAGACTGGAATATAATCCTCCTGTTACTGTGACCCAGACTGGAATATAATCCTCCTGTTACTGTGACCCAGACTGGAATATAATCCTCCTGTTACTGTGACCCAGACTGGAATATAATCCTCCTGTTACTGTGACCCAGACTGGAATATAATCCTCCTGTTACTGTGACCCAGACTGGAATATTATCCTCCTGTTACTGTGACCCAGACTGGAATATAATCCTCCTGTTACTGTGACCCAGACTGGAATATAATCCTCCTGTTACTGTGACCCAGACTGGAATATAATCCTCCTGTTACTGTGACCTAGACTGGAATATAATCCTCCTGTTACTGTGACCCAGACTGGAATATAATCCTCCTGTTACTGTGACCCAGACTGGAATATAATCCTCCTGTTACTGTGACCCAGACTGGAATATAATCCTCCTGTTACTGTGACCCAGACTGGAATATAATCCTCCTGATACTGTGACCCAGACTGTAATATAATCATCCTGTTACTGTGACCCAGACTGGAATATAATCCTCCTGTTACTGTGACCCAGACTGGAATATAATCCTCCTGTTACTGTGACCCAGACTGGAATATAATCCTCCTGTTACTGTGACCCAGACTGGAATATAATCCTCCTGTTACTGTGACCCAGACTGGAATATAATCCTCCTGTTACTGTGACCCAGACTGGAATATAATCCTCCTGTTACTGTGACCCAGACTGGAATATAATCCTCCTGTTACTGTGACCCAGACTGGAATATAATCCTCCTGTTACTGTGACCCAGACTGGAATATAATCCTCCTGTTACTGTGACCCAGACTGGAATATAATCCTCCTGTTACTGTGTCCCAGACTGGAATATAATCCTCCTGTTACTGTGACCCAGACTGGAATATAATCCTCCTGTTACTGTGACCCAGACTGGAATATAATCCTCCTGTTACTGTGACCCAGACTGGAATCTCATTATCTTGTTGTGTCAGTTACTGTAACACTCAGGGTTTAATTTAATTTAAAATGTATTTAACCTTTATTTAACTAGGCAAGTCAGTTAAGAACAAATTCTTATTTTCAATGACGGCCTAGGAACAGTGGGTTAACTGGTCTAGGAACAGTGGGTTAACTGGTCTAGGAACAGTGGGTTAACTGGTCTAGGAACAGCGGGTTAACTGCCTGTTCAGGGGCAGAGCGACAGATTTGTACCTTGTCAGCTAGGGGGTTTGAACTTGCAACCTTCCGGTTACTAGTCTAACACTCTAACCACTAGGCTACCCTGCCGCCGGGTTAGTGTGTTACTGTGGATACACTATCTCTTCTCTTCTCTTCTCACCAGAGGGTTAGGGTTAGTGTGTTAGTTACCGTGGATACACTATCTCTTCTCACCAGAGGGTTAGGGTTAGTGTGTTAGTTACCGTGGATACACTATCTCTTCTCACCAGAGGGTTAGGGTCAGTGTGTTAGTTACCGTGGATACACTATCTCTTCTCACCAGAGGGTTGGGGTCAGTGTGTTAGTTACCGTGGATACACTATCTCTTCTCACCAGAGGGTTAGGGTCAGTGTGTTAGTTACCGTGGATACACTATCTCTTCTCACCAGAGGGTTAGGGTTAGTGTTTTAGTTACCGTGGATACACTATCTCTTCTCACCAGAGGGTTAGGGTTAGTGTTTTAGTTACCGTGGATACACTATCTCTTCTCACCAGAGGGTTAGGGTTAGTGTGTTAGTTACCGTGGATACACTATCTCTTCTCACCAGAGGGTTAGGGTTAGTGTTTAGTTACCGTGGATACACTATCTCTTCTCACCAGAGGGTTAGGGTTAGTGTGTTAGTTACCGTGGATACACTATCTCTTCTCACCAGAGGGTTAGGGTTAGTGTTTTAGTTACCGTGGATACACTATCTCTTCTCACCAGAGGGTTAGGGTTAGTGTGTTAGTTACCGTGGATACACTATCTCTTCTCGCCAGAGGGTTAGGGTTAGTGTGTTAGTTACCGTGGATACACTATCTCTTCTCACCAGAGGGTTAGGGTTAGTGTGTTAGTTACCGTGGATACACTATCTCTTCTCACCAGAGGGTTAGGGTTAGTGTGTTAGTTACCGTGGATACACTATCTCTTCTCACCAGAGGGTTAGGGTTAGTGTGTTAGTTACCGTAGATACACTATCTCTTCTCACCAGAGGGTTAGGGTCAGTGTGTTAGTTACCGTGGATACACTATCTCTTCTCACCAGAGGGTTAGGGTTAGTGTTTTAGTTACCGTGGATACACTATCTCTTCTCACCAGAGGGTTAGGGTCAGTGTGTTAGTTACCGTGGATACACTATCTCTTCTCACCAGAGGGTTAGGGTTAGTGTGTTAGTTACCGTGGATATACTATCTCTTCTCACCAGAGGGTTAGGGTTAGTGTGTTAGTTACCGTGGATACACTATCTCTTCTCACCAGAGGGTTAGGGTTAGTGTGTTAGTTACCGTGGATACACTATCTCTTCTCACCAGAGGGTTAGGGTTAGTGTGTTAGTTACCGTGGATACACTATCTCTTCTCACCAGAGGGTTAGGGTTAGTGTGTTAGTTACCGTGGATACACTATCTCTTCTCACCAGAGGGTTAGGGTCAGTGTGTTAGTTACCGTGGATACACTATCTCTTCTCACCAGAGGGTTATGGTTAGTGTGTTAGTTACCGTGGATACACTATCTCTTCTCACCAGAGGGTTAGGGTTAGTGTGTTAGTTACCGTGGATACACTATCTCTTCTCACCAGAGGGTTAGGGTTAGTGTTTTAGTTACTGTGGATACACTATCTCTTCTCACCAGAGGGTTAGGGTTAGTGTGTTAGTTACCATGGATACACTATCTCTTCTCACCAGAGGGTTAGGGTTAGTGTGTTAGTTACCGTGGATACACTATCTCTTCTCGCCAGAGGGTTAGGGTTAGTGTGTTAGTTACTGTGGATACACTATCTCTTCTCACCAGAGGGTTAGGGTTAGTGTGTTAGTTACCGTGGATACACTATCTCTTCTCACCAGAGGGTTAGGGTCAGTGTGTTAGTTACCGTGGATACACTATCTCTTCTCACCAGAGGGTTAGGGTTAGTGTTTTAGTTACCGTGGATACACTATCTCTTCTCGCCAGAGGGTTAGGGTCAGTGTGTTAGTTACCGTGGATACACTATCTCTTCTCACCAGAGGGTTAGGGTCAGTGTGTTAGTTACCGTGGATACACTATCTCTTCTCGCCAGAGGGTTAGGGTTAGTGTGTTAGTTACCGTGGATACACTATCTCTTCTCACCAGAGGGTTAGGGTTAGTGTGTTAGTTACTGTGGATACACTATCTCTTCTCCTCCTCAATTACAACACTCACCAGAGGGCAGGACTCAAACAAGCGTCAATCATCCAATTTCTCTGCTTGTTGTCTCGCTAAACGAGTCACAGCAGCTTTGAAGTTGTTTTGCCCAATGGAGTTATTATGCATCCTGTAACAATTTAATCAACACACTCACACACACACACACACACACGTACACACACACACTCACACACACACACACACGTACACACACACTCACACACGCACACACACACACACTCACACACACACACACACACACACACACACACACACACACACACACACACTCACTCACTCACTCACTCACTCACTCACTCACTCACTCACACACACAGACACACACACACACACACACACACACACACACACACACACACACACACACTCACACTCCTGACCCATGTCATAGTGACGTGTAGTGGTCCTATCTGGGACTGTAGAGTAGGCCAGCTCCTGACCCATGTCATATTGAAGTGTAGTGGTGTTATCTGGGACTGTAGAGTAGGCCAGCTCCTGACCCATGTCCTAATGAAGTGTAGTGGTGTTATCTGGGACTGTAGAGTAGGCCAGCTCCTGACCCATGTCATAGTGACGTGTAGTGGTGTTATCTGGGACTGTAGAGTAGGCCAGCTCCTGACCCATGTCATATTGAAGTGTAGTGGTGTTATCTGGGACTGTAGAGTAGGCCAGCTCCTGACCCATGTCATATTGACGTGTAGTGGTGTTATCTGGGACTGTAGAGTAGGCCAGCTCCTGACCCATGTCCTAATGAAGTGTAGTGGTGTTATCTGGGACTGTAGAGTAGGCCAGCTCCTGACCCATGTCATATTGAAGTGTAGTGGTGTTATCTGGGACTGTAGAGTAGGCCAGCTCCTGACCCATGTCCTAATGAAGTGTAGTGGTGTTATCTGGGACTGTAGAGTAGGCCAGCTCCTGACCCATGTCATTTTGACGTGTAGTGGTGTTATCTGGGACTGTAGAGTAGGCCAGCTCCTGACCCATGTTATATTGAAGTGTAGTGGTCCTATCTGGGACTGTAGAGTAGGCCAGCTCCTGACCCATGTCCTAATGAAGTGTAGTGGTGTTATCTGGGACTGTAGAGTAGGCCAGCTCCTGACCCATGTCATATTGAAGTGTAGTGGTGTTATCTGGGACTATAGAGTAGGCCAGCTCCTGACCCATGTCATATTGACGTGTAGTGGTCCTATCTGGGACTGTAGAGTAGGCCAGCTCCTGACCCATGTCATATTGACGTGTAGTGGTGTTATCTGGGACTGTAGAGTAGGCCAGCTCCTGACCCATGTCATAGTGAAGTGTAGTGGTGTTATCTGGGACTGTAGAGTAGGCCAGCTCCTGATCCATGTCATATTGAAGTGTAGTGGTGTTATCTGGGACTGTAGAGTAGGCCAGCTCCTGACCCATGTCATAGTGTAGTGGTGTTATCTGGGACTGTAGAGTAGGCCAGCTCCTGATCCATGTCATATTGAAGTGTAGTGTTGCTATCTGGGACTGTAGAGTAGGCCAGCTCCTGATCCATGTCATATTGACGTGTAGTGGTGTTATCTGGGACTGTAGAGTAGGCCAGCTCCTGACCCATGTCATATTGAAGTGTAGTGGTGTTATCTGGGACTGTAGAGTAGGCCAGCTCCTGACCCATGTCATATTGAAGTGTAGTGGTGTTATCTGGGACTGTAGAGTAGGCCAGCTCCTGACCCATGTCATATTGACGTGTAGTGGTGTTATCTGGGACTGTAGAGTAGGCCAGCTCCTGACCCATGTCCTAATGAAGTGTAGTGGTGTTATCTGGGACTGTAGAGTAGGCCAGCTCCTGACCCATGTCATATTGAAGTGTAGTGGTGTTATCTGGGACTGTAGAGTAGGCCAGCTCCTGACCCATGTCATAGTGAAGTGTAGTGGTGTTATCTGGGACTGTAGAGTAGGCCAGCTCCTGACCCATGTCATATTGACGTGTAGTGGTGTTATCTGGGACTGTAGAGTAGGCCAGCTCCTGACCCATGTCATATTGAAGTGTAGTGGTGTTATCTGGGACTGTAGAGTAGGCCAGCTCCTGACCCATGTCCTAATGAAGTGTAGTGGTGTTATCTGGGACTGTAGAGTAGGCCAGCTCCTGACCCATGTCATTTTGACGTGTAGTGGTGTTATCTGGGACTGTAGAGTAGGCCAGCTCCTGACCAATGTTATATTGAAGTGTAGTGGTCCTATCTGGGACTGTAGAGTAGGCCAGCTCCTGACCCATGTCCTAATGAAGTGTAGTGGTGTTATCTGGGACTGTAGAGTAGGCCAGCTCCTGACCCATGTCATATTGAAGTGTAGTGTTGTTATCTGGGACTGTAGAGTAGGCCAGCTCCTGACCCATGTCATATTGACGTGTAGTGGTCCTATCTGGGACTGTAGAGTAGGCCAGCTCCTGACCCATGTCATATTGACGTGTAGTGGTGTTATCTGGGACTGTAGAGTAGGCCAGCTCCTGACCCATGTCATAGTGAAGTGTAGTGGTGTTATCTGGGACTGTAGAGTAGGCCAGCTCCTGATCCATGTCATATTGAAGTGTAGTGGTGTTATCTGGGACTGTAGAGTAGGCCAGCTCCTGACCCATGTCATAGTGTAGTGGTGTTATCTGGGACTGTAGAGTAGGCCAGCTCCTGATCCATGTCATATTGAAGTGTAGTGTTGCTATCTGGGACTGTAGAGTAGGCCAGCTCCTGATCCATGTCATATTGACGTGTAGTGGTGTTATCTGGGACTGTAGAGTAGGCCAGCTCCTGACCCATGTCATATTGAAGTGTAGTGGTGTTATCTGGGACTGTAGAGTAGGCCAGCTCCTGACCCATGTCATATTGAAGTGTAGTGGTGTTATCTGGGACTGTAGAGTAGGCCAGCTCCTGACCCATGTCATATTGACGTGTAGTGGTGTTATCTGGGACTGTAGAGTAGGCCAGCTCCTGACCCATGTCCTAATGAAGTGTAGTGGTGTTATCTGGGACTGTAGAGTAGGCCAGCTCCTGACCCATGTCATATTGAAGTGTAGTGGTGTTATCTGGGACTGTAGAGTAGGCCAGCTCCTGACCCATGTCATAGTGAAGTGTAGTGGTGTTATCTGGGACTGTAGAGTAGGCCAGCTCCTGACCCATGTCATATTGACGTGTAGTGGTGTTATCTGGGACTGTAGAGTAGGCCAGCTCCTGACCCATGTCATATTGAAGTGTAGTGGTGTTATCTGGGACTGTAGAGTAGGCCAGCTCCTGACCCATGTCATGACGTGTAGTGGTGTTATCTGGGACTGTAGAGTAGGCCAGCTCCTGACCCATGTCATATTGACGTGTAGTGGTGTTATCTGGGACTGTAGAGTAGGCCAGCTCCTGACCCATGTCCTAATGAAGTGTAGTGGTGTTATCTGGGACTGTAGAGTAGGCCAGCTCCTGACCCATGTCATATTGAAGTGTAGTGGTGTTATCTGGGACTGTAGAGTAGGCCAGCTCCTGACCCATGTCCTAATGAAGTGTAGTGGTGTTATCTGGGACTGTAGAGTAGGCCAGCTCCTGACCCATGTCATATTGAAGTGTAGTGGTGTTATCTGGGACTGTAGAGTAGGCCAGCTCCTGACCCATGTCATATTGACGTGTAGTGGTGTTATCTGGGACTGTAGAGTAGGCCAGCTCCTGACCCATGTCATATTGACGTGTAGTGGTGTTATCTGGGACTGTAGAGTAGGCCAGCTCCTGACCCATGTCCTAATGAAGTGTAGTGGTGTTATCTGGGACTGTAGAGTAGGCCAGCTCCTGACCCATGTCATATTGAAGTGTAGTGGTGTTATCTGGGACTGTAGAGTAGGCCAGCTCCTGACCCATGTCATATTGAAGTGTAGTGGTGTTATCTGGGACTGTAGAGTAGGCCAGCTCCTGACCCATGTCATATTGACGTGTAGTGGTGTTATCTGGGACTGTAGAGTAGGCCAGCTCCTGACCCATGTCCTAATGAAGTGTAGTGGTGTTATCTGGGACTGTAGAGTAGGCCAGCTCCTGACCCATGTCATATTGAAGTGTAGTGGTGTTATCTGGGACTGTAGAGTAGGCCAGCTCCTGACCCATGTCATAGTGAAGTGTAGTGGTGTTATCTGGGACTGTAGAGTAGGCCAGCTCCTGACCCATGTCATATTGACGTGTAGTGGTGTTATCTGGGACTGTAGAGTAGGCCAGCTCCTGACCCATGTCATATTGAAGTGTAGTGGTGTTATCTGGGACTGTAGAGTAGGCCAGCTCCTGACCCATGTCATAGTGACGTGTAGTGGTGTTATCTGGGACTGTAGAGTAGGCCAGCTCCTGACCCATGTCATATTGACGTGTAGTGGTGTTATCTGGGACTGTAGAGTAGGCCAGCTCCTGACCCATGTCCTAATGAAGTGTAGTGGTGTTATCTGGGACTGTAGAGTAGGCCAGCTCCTGACCCATGTCATATTGAAGTGTAGTGGTGTTATCTGGGACTGTAGAGTAGGCCAGCTCCTGACCCATGTCCTAATGAAGTGTAGTGGTGTTATCTGGGACTGTAGAGTAGGCCAGCTCCTGACCCATGTCATATTGAAGTGTAGTGGTGTTATCTGGGACTGTAGAGTAGGCCAGCTCCTGACCCATGTCATATTGACGTGTAGTGGTGTTATCTGGGACTGTAGAGTAGGCCAGCTCCTGACCCATGTCATATTGACGTGTAGTGGTGTTATCTGGGACTGTAGAGTAGGCCAGCTCCTGACCCATGTCCTAATGATGTGTAGTGGTGTTATCTGGGACTGTAGAGTAGGCCAGCTCCTGACCCATGTCATATTGAAGTGTAGTGGTGTTATCTGGGACTGTAGAGTAGGCCAGCTCCTGACCCATGTCATATTGACGTGTAGTGGTGTTATCTGGGACTGTAGAGTAGGCCAGCTCCTGACCCATGTCATATTGAAGTGTAGTGGTCCTATCTGGGACTGTAGAGTAGGCCAGCTCCTGACCCATGTCATATTGACGTGTAGTGGTGTTATCTGGGACTGTAGAGTAGGCCAGCTCCTGACCCATGTCATATTGACGTGTAGTGGTGTTATCTGGGACTGTAGAGTAGGCCAGCTCCTGACCCATGTCCTAATGAAGTGTAGTGGTGTTATCTGGGACTGTAGAGTAGGCCAGCTCCTGACCCATGTCATATTGAAGTGTAGTGGTGTTATCTGGGACTGTAGAGTAGGCCAGCTCCTGACCCATGTCATATTGAAGTGTAGTGGTGTTATCTGGGACTGTAGAGTAGGCCAGCTCCTGACCCATGTCATATTGACGTGTAGTGGTGTTATCTGGGACTGTAGAGTAGGCCAGCTCCTGACCCATGTCCTAATGAAGTGTAGTGGTGTTATCTGGGACTGTAGAGTAGGCCAGCTCCTGACCCATGTCATATTGAAGTGTAGTGGTGTTATCTGGGACTGTAGAGTAGGCCAGCTCCTGACCCATGTCATAGTGAAGTGTAGTGGTGTTATCTGGGACTGTAGAGTAGGCCAGCTCCTGACCCATGTCATATTGACGTGTAGTGGTGTTATCTGGGACTGTAGAGTAGGCCAGCTCCTGACCCATGTCATATTGAAGTGTAGTGGTGTTATCTGGGACTGTAGAGTAGGCCAGCTCCTGACCCATGTCATAGTGACGTGTAGTGGTGTTATCTGGGACTGTAGAGTAGGCCAGCTCCTGACCCATGTCATATTGACGTGTAGTGGTGTTATCTGGGACTGTAGAGTAGGCCAGCTCCTGACCCATGTCCTAATGAAGTGTAGTGGTGTTATCTGGGACTGTAGAGTAGGCCAGCTCCTGACCCATGTCATATTGAAGTGTAGTGGTGTTATCTGGGACTGTAGAGTAGGCCAGCTCCTGACCCATGTCCAAATGAGGTGTAGTGGTGTTATCTGGGACTGTAGAGTAGGCCAGCTCCTGACCCATGTCATATTGAAGTGTAGTGGTGTTATCTGGGACTGTAGAGTAGGCCAGCTCCTGACCCATGTCATATTGACGTGTAGTGGTGTTATCTGGGACTGTAGAGTAGGCCAGCTCCTGACCCATGTCATATTGACGTGTAGTGGTGTTATCTGGGACTGTAGAGTAGGCCAGCTCCTGACCCATGTCCTAATGATGTGTAGTGGTGTTATCTGGGACTGTAGAGTAGGCCAGCTCCTGACCCATGTCATATTGAAGTGTAGTGGTGTTATCTGGGACTGTAGAGTAGGCCAGCTCCTGACCCATGTCATATTGACGTGTAGTGGTGTTATCTGGGACTGTAGAGTAGGCCAGCTCCTGACCCATGTCATATTGAAGTGTAGTGGTCCTATCTGGGACTGTAGAGTAGGCCAGCTCCTGACCCATGTCATATTGACGTGTAGTGGTGTTATCTGGGACTGTAGAGTAGGCCAGCTCCTGACCCATGTCATAGTGAAGTGTAGTGGTGTTATCTGGGACTGTAGAGTAGGCCAGCTCCTGACCAGTGTCATATTGACGTGTAGTGGTGTTATCTGGGACTGTAGAGTAGGCCAGCTCCTGACCCATGTCATATTGAAGTGTAGTGGTGTTATCTGGGACTGTAGAGTAGGCCAGCTCCTGACCCATGTCCTAATGAAGTGTAGTGGTGTTATCTGGGACTGTAGAGTAGGCCAGCTCCTGACCCATGTCATATTGAAGTGTAGTGGTGTTATCTGGGACTGTAGAGTAGGCCAGCTCCTGACCCATGTCATATTGACGTGTAGTGGTGTTATCTGGGACTGTAGAGTAGGCCAGCTCCTGACCCATGTCATATTGAAGTGTAGTGGTCCTATCTGGGACTGTAGAGTAGGCCAGCTCCTGACCCATGTCATAGTGACGTGTAGTGGTGTTATCTGGGACTGTAGAGTAGGCCAGCTCCTGACCCATGTCATAGTGTAGTGGTGTTATCTGGGACTGTAGAGTAGGCCAGCTCCTGACCCATGTCATAGTGTAGTGGTGTTATCTGGGACTGTAGAGTAGGCCAGCTCCTGACCCATGTCGTATTGACATGTAGTGGTGTTATCTGGGACTGTAGAGTAGGCCAGCTCCTGACCCATGTCCTAATGAAGTGTAGTGGTGTTATCTGGGACTGTAGAGTAGGCCAGCTCCTGACCCATGTCATATTGAAGTGTAGTGGTGTTATCTGGGACTGTAGAGTAGGCCAGCTCCTGACCCATGTCATATTGAAGTGTAGTGGTGTTATCTGGGACTGTAGAGTAGGCCAGCTCCTGATCCATGTCATATTGACGTGTAGTGGTGTTATCTGGGACTGTAGAGTAGGCCAGCTCCTGACCCATGTCATAGTGAAGTGTAGTGGTGTTATCTGGGACTGTAGAGTAGGCCAGCTCCTGACCCATGTCATATTGAAGTGTAGTGGTGTTATCTGGGACTGTAGAGTAGGCCAGCTCCTGACCCATGTCATATTGACGTGTAGTGGTGTTATCTGGGACTGTAGAGTAGGCCAGCTCCTGACCCATGTCATATTGAAGTGTAGTGGTCCTATCTGGGACTGTAGAGTAGGCCAGCTCCTGACCCATGTCATATTGAAGTGTAGTGGTGTTATCTGGGACTGTAGAGTAGGCCAGCTCCTGACCCATGTCATAGTGAAGTGTAGTGGTGTTATCTGGGACTGTAGAGTAGGCCAGCTCCTGACCCATGTCATATTGAAGTGTAGTGGTGTTATCTGGGACTGTAGAGTAGGCCAGCTCCTGACCCATGTCATATTGAAGTGTAGTGGTGTTATCTGGGACTGTAGAGTAGGCCAGCTCCAGACCCATGTCATATTGAAGTGTAGTGGTGTTATCTGGGACTGTAGAGTAGGCCAGCTCCTGACCCATGTCATATTGAAGTGTAGTGGTCCTATCTGGGACTGTAGAGTAGGCCAGCTCCTGACCCATGTCATATTGAAGTGTAGTGGTGTTATCTGGGACTGTAGAGTAGGCCAGCTCCTGACCCATGTCAAAGTGAAGTGTAGTGGTGTTATCTGGGACTGTAGAGTAGGCCAGCTCCTGACCCATGTCATATTGAAGTGTAGTGGTGTTATCTGGGACTGTAGAGTAGGCCAGCTCCTGACCCATGTCATATTGAAGTGTAGTGGTGTTATCTGGGACTGTAGAGTAGGCCAGCTCCTGACCCATGTCATATTGACGTGTAGTGGTGTTATCTGGGACTGTAGAGTAGGCCAGCTCCTGACCCATGTCATTGTGTAGTGGTGTTATCTGGGACTGTAGAGTAGGCCAGCTCCTGACCCATGTCATATTGAAGTGTAGTGATGTTATCTGGGACTGTAGAGTAGGCCAGCTCCTGACCCATGTCATATTGAAGTGTAGTGGTGTTATCTGGGACTGTAGAGTAGGCCAGCTCCTGACCCATGTCATATTGAAGTGGTGTTATCTGGGACTGTAGAGTAGGCCAGCTCCTGACCCATGTCATATTGAAGTGTAGTGGTATTATCTGGGACTGTAGAGTAGGCCAGCTCCTGACCCATGTCATATTGAAGTGGTGTTATCTGGGACTGTAGAGTAGGCCAGCTCCTGACCCATGTCCTAATGAAGTGTAGTGGTGTTATCTGGGACTGTAGAGTAGGCCAGCTCCTGACCCATGTCATATTGAAGTGTAGTGGTGTTATCTGGGACTGTAGAGTAGGCCTGCTCCTGACCCATGTCGTATTGACATGTAGTGGTGTTATCTGGGACTGTAGAGTAGGCCAGCTCCTGACCCATGTCATATTGACGTGTAGTGGTGTTATCTGGGACTGTAGAGTAGGCCAGCTCCTGACCCATGTCCTAATGAAGTGTAGTGGTGTTATCTGGGACTGTAGAGTAGGCCAGCTCCTGACCCATGTCATATTGAAGTGTAGTGGTGTTATCTGGGACTGTAGAGTAGGCCAGCTCCTGACCCATGTCCTAATGAAGTGTAGTGGTGTTATCTGGGACTGTAGAGTAGGCCAGCTCCTGACCCATGTCATAGTGAAGTGTTGTGGTGTTATCTGGGACTGTAGAGTAGGCCAGCTCCTGACCCATGTCATATTGAAGTGTAGTGGTGTTATCTGGGACTGTAGAGTAGGCCAGCTCCTGACCCATGTCGTATTGACATGTAGTGGTGTTATCTGGGACTGTAGAGTAGGCCAGCTCCTGACCCATGTCATATTGACGTGTAGTGGTGTTATCTGGGACTGTAGAGTAGGCCAGCTCCTGACCCATGTCCTAATGAAGTGTAGTGGTGTTATCTGGGACTGTAGAGTAGGCCAGCTCCTGACCCATGTCATTTTGACGTGTAGTGGTGTTATCTGGGACTGTAGAGTAGGCCAGCTCCTGACCCATGTTATATTGAAGTGTAGTGGTCCTATCTGGGACTGTAGAGTAGGCCAGCTCCTGACCCATGTCCTAATGAAGTGTAGTGGTGTTATCTGGGACTGTAGAGTAGGCCAGCTCCTGACCCATGTCATAGTGAAGTGTAGTGGTGTTATCTGGGACTGTAGAGTAGGCCAGCTCCTGACCCATGTCATATTGAAGTGTAGTGGTGTTATCTGGGACTGTAGAGTAGGCCAGCTCCTGATCCATGTCATATTGAAGTGTAGTGGTGTTATCTGGGACTGTAGAGTAGGCCAGCTCCTGACCCATGTCATATTGAAGTGTAGTGGTGTTATCTGGGACTGTAGAGTAGGCCAGCTCCTGATCCATGTCATATTGAAGTGTAGTGTTGCTATCTGGGACTGTAGAGTAGGCCAGCTCCTGATCCATGTCATATTGACGTGTAGTGGTGTTATCTGGGACTGTAGAGTAGGCCAGCTCCTGACCCATGTCATATTGAAGTGTAGTGGTGTTATCTGGGACTGTAGAGTAGGCCAGCTCCTGACCCATGTCATATTGAAGTGTAGTGGTGTTATCTGGGACTGTAGAGTAGGCCAGCTCCTGACCCATGTCATATTGACGTGTAGTGGTGTTATCTGGGACTGTAGAGTAGGCCAGCTCCTGACCCATGTCATATTGAAGTGTAGTGGTGTTATCTGGGACTGTAGAGTAGGCCAGCTCCTGACCCATGTCATATTGACGTGTAGTGGTGTTATCTGGGACTGTAGAGTAGGCCAGCTCCTGACCCATGTCCTAATGAAGTGTAGTGGTGTTATCTGGGACTGTAGAGTAGGCCAGCTCATGACCCATGTCATATTGAAGTGTAGTGGTGTTATCTGGGACTGTAGAGTAGGCCAGCTCCTGACCCATGTCATAGTGAAGTGTAGTGGTGTTATCTGGGACTGTAGAGTAGGCCAGCTCCTGACCCATGTCATATTGACGTGTAGTGGTGTTATCTGGGACTGTAGAGTAGGCCAGCTCCTGACCCATGTCATATTGAAGTGTAGTGGTGTTATCTGGGACTGTAGAGTAGGCCAGCTCCTGACCCATGTCATAGTGACGTGTAGTGGTGTTATCTGGGACTGTAGAGTAGGCCAGCTCCTGACCCATGTCATATTGACGTGTAGTGGTGTTATCTGGGACTGTAGAGTAGGCCAGCTCCTGACCCATGTCCTAATGAAGTGTAGTGGTGTTATCTGGGACTGTAGAGTAGGCCAGCTCCTGACCCATGTCATATTGAAGTGTAGTGGTGTTATCTGGGACTGTAGAGTAGGCCAGCTCCTGACCCATGTCCTAATGAAGTGTAGTGGTGTTATCTGGGACTGTAGAGGAGGCCAGCTCCTGACCCATGTCATATTGAAGTGTAGTGGTGTTATCTGGGACTGTAGAGTAGGCCAGCTCCTGACCCATGTCATATTGACGTGTAGTGGTGTTATCTGGGACTGTAGAGTAGGCCAGCTCCTGACCCATGTCATATTGACGTGTAGTGGTGTTATCTGGGACTGTAGAGTAGGCCAGCTCCTGACCCATGTCCTAATGAAGTGTAGTGGTGTTATCTGGGACTGTAGAGTAGGCCAGCTCCTGACCCATGTCATATTGAAGTGTAGTGGTGTTATCTGGGACTGTAGAGTAGGCCAGCTCCTGACCCATGTCATATTGACGTGTAGTGGTGTTATCTGGGACTGTAGAGTAGGCCAGCTCCTGACCCATGTCATATTGAAGTGTAGTGGTCCTATCTGGGACTGTAGAGTAGGCCAGCTCCTGACCCATGTCATATTGACGTGTAGTGGTGTTATCTGGGACTGTAGAGTAGGCCAGCTCCTGACCCATGTCATAGTGAAGTGTAGTGGTGTTATCTGGGACTGTAGAGTAGGCCAGCTCCTGACCCATGTCATATTGACGTGTAGTGGTGTTATCTGGGACTGTAGAGTAGGCCAGCTCCTGACCCATGTCATATTGAAGTGTAGTGGTGATATCTGGGACTGTAGAGTAGGCCAGCTCCTGACCCATGTCCTAATGAAGTGTAGTGGTGTTATCTGGGACTGTAGAGTAGGCCAGCTCCTGACCCATGTCATATTGAAGTGTAGTGGTCCTATCTGGGACTGTAGAGTAGGCCAGCTCCTGACCCATGTCATATTGACGTGTAGTGGTGTTATCTGGGACTGTAGAGTAGGCCAGCTCCTGACCCATGTCATATTGAAGTGTAGTGGTGTTATCTGGGACTGTAGAGTAGGCCAGCTCCTGACCCATGTCATATTGAAGTGTAGTGGTGTTATCTGGGACTGTAGAGTAGGCCAGCTCCTGACCCATGTCATATTGACGTGTAGTGGTGTTATCTGGGACTGTAGAGTAGGCCAGCTCCTGACCCATGTCATAGTGACGTGTAGTGGTGTTATCTGGGACTGTAGAGTAGGCCAGCTCCTGACCCATGTCATAGTGTAGTGGTGTTATCTGGGACTGTAGAGTAGGCCAGCTCCTGACCCATGTCATAGTGTAGTGGTGTTATCTGGGACTGTAGAGTAGGCCAGCTCCTGACCCATGTCGTATTGACATGTAGTGGTGTTATCTGGGACTGTAGAGTAGGCCAGCTCCTGACCCATGTCCTAATGAAGTGTAGTGGTGTTATCTGGGACTGTAGAGTAGGCCAGCTCCTGACCCATGTCATAGTGACGTGTAGTGGTGTTATCTGGGACTGTAGAGTAGGCCAGCTCCTGACCCATGTCATATTGAAGTGTAGTGGTGTTATCTGGGACTGTAGAGTAGGCCAGCTCCTGACCCATGTCATATTGAAGTGTAGTGGTGTTATCTGGGACTGTAGAGTAGGCCAGCTCCTGACCCATGTCATATTGAAGTGTAGTGGTGTTATCTGGGACTGTAGAGTAGGCCAGCTCCTGACCCATGTCATATTGAAGTGTAGTGGTGTTATCTGGGACTGTAGAGTAGGCCAGCTCCTGACCCATGTCATATTGAAGTGTAGTGGTGTTATCTGGGACTGTAGAGTAGGCCAGCTCCTGACCCATGTCCTAATGAAGTGTAGTGGTGTTATCTGGGACTGTAGAGTAGGCCAGCTCCTGACCCATGTCATATTGACGTGTAGTGGTGTTATCTGGGACTGTAGAGTAGGCCAGCTCCTGACCCATGTCATATTGACGTGTAGTGGTGTTATCTGGGACTGTAGAGTAGGCCAGCTCCTGACCCATGTCATATTGAAGTGTAGTGGTGTTATCTGGGACTGTAGAGTAGGCCAGCTCCTGACCCATGTCCTAATGAAGTGTAGTGGTGTTATCTGGGACTGTAGAGTAGGCCAGCTCCTGACCCATGTCATATTGAAGTGTAGTGGTGTTATCTGGGACTGTAGAGTAGGCCAGCTCCTGACCCATGTCATATTGACGTGTAGTGACAGGGAGAGCAGTAGACCTAGCTAGCTAGCTAGCAGCTGTATGTATCACTGTTGATTAAACAGACAGAGAGCAGTAGACCTAGCTAGCAGTAGCAGGTCGAGGTGGTCTGGAATCACATTTATATTTAGATCTATATTATAATGTGGGGGGGGGGGGGGATAAATGAAATATAAATGAAGTGACATGATGAGAAATTATATCAGAGTTTTATCCTGACGTAGGAAGGTTTAGCTTAGTTAAAGGGGCAACTATCTAGTTTTTCACAGAAAGGACACCAGTACAACACTGATATTACCCTGGAATGTCGTGGGGAGGACAGCGAGGAGAGGAGAGGAGAGGAGAGGAGAGGAGAGGAGAGGAGAGGAGAGCTGAGCTGAGAGATGAAGGGAGAGGAGAGGAGAGGAGAGGAGAGGAGAGGAGAGGAGAGGAGAGGAGAGGAGAGGAGAGGAGAGGAGAGGAGAGGAGAGGAGAAGAGAGGAGAGGAGAGGAGAGGAGAGGTGAGGAGAGGAGAGGAGAGCTGAGAGATTAAGGTAGAGGAGAGGTGGGTCACTGTGGAGCACATTAAATATTTGATGAGAAGTCTGTGGAGTCAGGAAAGACTTGGTCAGGCAGGTTAGTTAAACTCTGCTGCTGTGGCTGGGAGGAGCTGGAACACATGATGATGCTGCTGTGGCTGGGAGGAGCTGGAACACATGATGATGCTGTGGCTGGGAGGAGCTGGAACACATGATGATGCTGCTGCTGTGGCTGGGAGGAGCTGGAACACATGATGATGCTGCTGTGGCTGGGAGGAGCTGGAACACATGATGCTGCTGTGGCTGGGAGGAGCTGGAACACATGATGATGCTGCTGTGGCTGGGAGGAGCTGGAACACATGATGATGTTGCTGTGGCTGGGAGGAGCTGGAACACATGATGATGCTACTGCTGCTGGGAGGAGCTGGAACACATGATGATGCTACTGCTGCTGGGAGGAGCTGGAACACACACTGATGCTGCTGTGGCTGGTAGGAGCTGGAACACATGATGATGCTGCTGTGGCTGGGAGGAGCTGGAACACATGATGATGCTGCTGTGGCTGGGAGGAGCTGGAACACATGATGATGCTGCTGTGGCTGGGAGGAGCTGGAACACATGATGAAGCTACTGCTGTGGCTGGAAGGAGCTGGAACACATGATGATGCTGCTGTGGCTGGGAGGAGCTGGAACACATGATGATGCTGCTGTGGCTGGGAGGAGCTGGAACACATGATGATGCTGCTGCTACTGTGGCTGGGAGGAGCTGGAACACATGATGATGCTGCTGTGGCTGGAAGGAGCTGGAACACATGATGATGCTACTGCTGCTGTGGCTGGGAGGAGCTGGAACACATGATGATGCTACTGTGGCTGGGAGGAGCTGGAACACACACTGATGCTGCTGTGGCTGGGAGGAGCTGGAACACATGATGATGCTGCTGTGGCTGGGAGGAGCTGGAACACATGATGATGCTACTGCTGCTGGGAGGAGCTGGAACACATGATGATGCTACTGCTGCTGGGAGGAGCTGGAACACATGATGATGCTGCTGTGGCTGGGAGGAGCTGGAACACATGATGATGCTGCTGTGGCTGGGAGGAGCTGGAACACGTGATGATGCTGCTGTGGCTGGAAGGAGCTGGAACACATGATGATGCTACTGTGGCTGGGAGGAGCTGGAACACATGATGATGCTGCTGTGGCTGGGAGGAGCTGGAACACATGATGATGCTGCTGTGGCTGGAAGGAGCTGGAACACATGATGATGCTACTGCTGCTGTGGCTGGGAGGAGCTGGAACACATGATGATGCTGCTGTGGCTGGGAGGAGCTGGAACACATGATGATGCTACTGCTGCTGTGGCTGGGAGGAGCTGGAACACATGATGATGCTGCTGTGGCTGGGAGGAGCTGGAACACATGATGATGCTGCTGTGGCTGGGAGGAGCTGGAACACATGATGATGCTGCTGTGGCTTGGAGGAGCTGGAACACATTATGATGATGCTGTGGCTGGGAGGAGCTGGAACACATGATGATGCTGCTGTGGCTGGGAGGAGCTGGAACACATGATGATGCTACTGTGGCTGGGAGGAGCTGGAACACATCATGCTGCTGTGGCTGTGAGGAGCTGGAACACATGATGATGGTATTGCTCTCAACACACACACACACACGCCTTAATCTAAATATATTAAACCTAGGCCCTCTACTTGCATGGTAACCTATAGATACATAATAGTGGAAAACATATTCAACTTGGATAAACAATTCACTTGTTCATAGAGTGATCAACCTATTGGACCATAAGGCCGTTATCTACAATTCAGCACAACGGACATTGGTGTAGAGACACGTGAAGCCTTTCAGGACCAAGGACAGAGAATAACAGGTCATAATGTAAAACAGGGTACATTTCAGTACCAAGGACAGAGAATTACAGGTCATAATGTAAAACAGGGTACCTTTCAGGACCAAGGACAGAGAATTACAAGTCATAATGTAAAACAGGGTACATTTCAGTACCAAGGACAGAGAATTACAAGTCATAATGTAAAACAGGGTACCTTTCAATACCCAGAACAGAGAATTACAGCGTATAATGTATATCCTAGTAGTTTCCATCCTTTTTCAGGCCACTGTACCACCGACTGAATGTTGCTCTGCCCAGAGTACCCCTGGAGTACCCCTTCTTGTGCATTTTACCAGTAGGCCTATGGTCTCATGAGTCTTCTCAAGTACCCATCTGTGGAAAGGTCAAGTACCCCTGGTTGGGAACGACTGATGTAAACCCCTGGTATCTTTCAGCACCATGGACAGTGAACCTGAAGTCACGTACAGTAAAGTAACCCTGGTATCTTTCAGCACCATGGACAGTGGACCTGAAGTCACGTACAGTAAAGTAACCCTGGTATCTTTCAGCACCATGGACAGTGGACCTGAAGTCACATACAGTAAAGTAACCCTGGTACCTTTCAGCACCATGGACAGTGGACCTGAAGTCACATACAGTAAAGTAACCCTGGTACCTTTCAGCACCATGGACAGTGGACCTGAAGTCACATACAGTAAAGTAACCTTGGTACCTTTCAGCACCATGGACAGTGGACCTGAAGTCACATACAGTAAAGTAGCCCAGGTACCTTTCAGCACCATGGACAGTGGCATAAGGCACAGAAAACCATTATAATCAGAGAAAATGGCAGAAGACTAAAAATGACATGTGCGTTTGCCTCAAAAGCCATCATTTTTTTCCATGCGGGACATTTCTCCCAACAAGCCTCTTAGATGAGTCCAACGTGTGATAGAGAGCAGTTGAAAGCAGAGACAGGCACGTCACCACCAGAAGGCTGCACGTGGGGGTATTGATGACGAGCACATGTGTCCAATACCCCGGATCAATAAGAGAAGCGCCTCGAGCCATCATACCGCTAAAGAGTGGCCCGGGAAAACCAATGACATATCTACGGGCCCGTCGCTAGACAGGCATTTAGAATCTACAAAGAGAACGCCTTCCAATGACCCTGGATTCTAATCCGCTGGGGTCTAGATTCTAATCCGTTGAGGTCTAGATTCTAAAATGTTGGGGTCTAGATTCTAATCCGTTGGTGTCTAGATTCTAATCCGCTGGAGTCTAGATTCTAAAATGTTGTGTTCTAGATTCTAATCCGTTAGGGTCTAGATTCTAAAATGTTGGGGTCTAGATTCTAATCCGTTGGGGTCTAGATTCTAAAATGTTGGGGTCTAGATTCTAAAATGTTGGGTTCTAGATTCTAATCCGCTGGGGTCTAGATTCTAATCCGTTGGTGTCTAGATTCTAAAATGTTGGTGTCTAGATTCTAAAATGTTGGGTTCTAGATTCTAATCCGCTGGGGTCTAGATTCTAAAATGTTGGGTTCTAGATTCTAATCCGCTGGGGTCTAGATTCTAAAATGTTGGGGTCTAGATTCTAATACGTTGGGGTCTAGATTCTAAAATGTTGGGTTCTAGATTCTAATCCGTTAGGGTCTAGATTCTAAAATGTTGGGGTCTAGATTCTAATCCGTTGGTGTCTAGATTCTAAAATGTTGGGGTCTAGATTCTAATCCGTTAGGGTCTAGATTCTAAAATGTTGGGGTCTAGATTCTAAAATGTTGGGGTCTAGATTCTAAAATGTTGGGGTCTAGATTCTAATCCGTTGGTGTCTAGATTTTAAAATGTTGGGTTCTAGATTCTAATCCATTGGGGTCTAGATTCTAAAATGTTGGGTTCTAGATTCTAATCCGTTGGGGTCTAGATTTTAAAATGTTGGGTTCTAGATTCTAATCCATTGGGGTCTAGATTCTAATCCGTTGGGGTCTAGATTTTAAAATGTTGGGTTCTAGATTCTAATCCATTGGGGTCTAGATTCTAATCCGTTGCGGTCTAGATTTTAAAATGTTGGATTCTAGATTCTAATCCGTTGGTGAATAGATTCTAATCTGTTGGGTTCTAGATTCTAATTTGTTGGGTTCTAGATTCTAATCTGTTGGTGTCTATATTCTAATTAGTTGGGGGTCTAGATTCTAATCCATTGGGGTCTAGATTCTAATCCGTTGGGGTCTAGATGTCTAGATTCTAATCCGTTGGTGTCTATATTCTAATTAGTTGGGGGTCTAGATTCTAATCCATTGGGGTCTAGATTCTAATCTGTTGGGTTCTAGATTCTAATTTGTTGGGTTCTAAATTCTAATCTGTTGGTGTCTATATTCTAATTAGTTGGGGGTCTAGATTCTAATCCATTGGGGTCTAGATTCTAATCCGTTGGGGTCTAGATTCTAATCCGTTGGGGTCTAGATTCTAATCCGTTGGGGTCTAGATTCTAATCCGTTGGGGTCTAGATTCTAATCCGTTGGGGTCTAGATTCTAATCCGTTGGGGTCTAGATGTCTAGATTCTAATCCGTTGGGGTCTAGATTCTAATCCGTTGGGGTCTAGATTCTAATCCGTTGGGGTCTAGATGTCTAGATTCTAATCCGTTGGGGTCTAGATTCTAATCCGTTGGGGTCTAGATGTCTAGATTCTAATCCGTTGGGGTCTAGATTCTAATCCGTTGGGGTCTAGATTCTAATCCGTTGGGGTCTAGATTCTAATCCGTTGGGGTCTAGATTCTAATTCGTTGGGGTCTAGATGTCTAGATTCTAATCCGTTGGGGTCTAGATTCTAATCCGTTGGGGTCTAGATGTCTAGATTCTAATCCGTTGGGTCTAGATTCTAATCCGTTGGGGTCTAGATGTCTAGATTCTAATCCGTTGGGGTCTAGATTCTAATCCGTTGGGGTCTAGATGTCTAGATTCTAATCCGTTGGGGTCTAGATTCTAATCCGTTGGGGTCTAGATGTCTAGATTCTAATCCGTTGGGGTCTAGATTCTAATCCGTTGGGGTCTAGTAAAACGAAAAACTAAAACACAGATTTCCATTAATAGGCTAAAGTATTGCAACCACGAAATAGACTGTCAAAAAAAGCAATCAGAGATACAATCGGTGCCGTTTTAACCTTAGCTTATATGTTATGTTTATTCAATGGTAATTGGAATATGTTTTAGGTGACATGGGACAAAGGGAAGGTTGGAAGGAAGGCGACACTGTTGTAGCGTGTGGAGTGTGTCAATCTGAATGACATTTCGAGGGCCAAATGGAATCGAATCCCAGCTGATTCTGTTTGGTGTGTGTGTGTGTTGTGTGTGTGTGTGTGTGTGTGTGTGTGTGTGTGTGTGTGTGTGTGTGTGTGTGTGTGTGTGTGTGTGTGTGTGTGTGTGTGTGTGTACGTGTGTGTGTGTGTGTGTGTGTGTGTGTGTGTGTGTGTGTGTGTGTGTGTGTGTGTGTGTGTACGTGTGTGTGTGTGTGTGTGTGTGTGTGTGTGTGTGTGTGTGTGTGTGTGTGTGTGTGTGTGTGTGTGTGTGTGTGTGTGTGTGTGTGTGTGTGTGTGTGTGTGTGTGTGTGTGTGTGTACGTGTGTGTGTGTGTGTGTGTGTGTGTGTGTGTGTGTGTGTGCGCGCATGTGTGTGACCTGGATTTTTCTCTTAGTTTTCTCTAAAAGATTGTGTGTAGCCCTAGCCTATATCTCCGTCATTGAGATTCACACGTCTAGCTGGTCCACGGTTTCATATTCATGGTTCCTCAGCTGGTGTCATCCAGGGCTATATACTATATAGAACCTTCTGTCATCATCCTATCCTTCCCCCGCGTCGGCATCTCAGTAAACGGGGAGAGGTCAGAGCCTCCAGATCAAATATTTTTCTTCCTAAATGACGGATTTATTAGACAAATAAATTGTTCGTATGACTGTGAACCCCAGGGTGATTGAACTGTGCCGCTGTGTCAACAACGTCACCACGTCCACAGGAGCCCTGGACGGTGGTGGATTACCCAGGACAAATACAAGCAGGGGAAATGAATACAGATCTAGAGGACATACTTCTCAACCCCCCTGCTTGACATCACTTCCTGGAAGCCCTCCTTCATGGTCATTGTTATAACCAATATAGAGACCTCGGTGGGGGTGATTCACTTCATTCTGCTGCATATGAGAGATAACAGACAATCATAATACCAATCACATTCATTACCTTTACCTTTGGAGGTAAATGTATTGCATGTATTTATGCCTATATGGGAATATAGGCAACTTTTCAAAAGGCCTTTTTTTTCTCCTGATCTTAAATAGCCTTTATTCAAGAGGAAACACCGCCGTTACTTGTCTCATCAAACTAGATGTGGAAAAAAGTCGT
The DNA here is from genome assembly GCF_013265735.2 of Oncorhynchus mykiss. Lineage (NCBI taxonomy): Eukaryota > Metazoa > Chordata > Actinopteri > Salmoniformes > Salmonidae > Oncorhynchus > Oncorhynchus mykiss. The sequence continues at coordinate 801,805 of NC_048582.1, read as the reverse complement.
GTTCAATAGGTGCCTACATTTTCAAATTGTTCTGGAGTCTGGATGCTGTTTTTGTATATTTATTTTCATTTTTTTTTAGTTTAGTAGCGAGAGCACTATAATTACCGTGATCTAATCCGTCTTAACTTGGGATCGTAACCGCAGCTATAACGTTCTGCGTTGTTCCCAACTCCCCATCGCTCACAGCTCCCTCTCAGCTATTGTACAAAGTCATGAGCTCGTAAATCTAAAGTGCCCCGCACGGCGTTTCCATATATAAAGGACTGTGGCACCGTGGAATCATTATTTCGGATTGTCACGTGGTGTCAGAGGGGCCTCCTCCTCATCTCGTCTGTCAGGAATCCAATTTCACTTTATTTACATCCACGGGCTAGATTAATTACTCTCGCGATAGTATAGCCTAAAGGAGTTAATTTATGAGATCTATGGTAACTCAAGACACATTATATGGGGAGAGGTGCGGGGTGGATATTAGGGTGATTTTGTGTTTGACGAGAGGGGAGGAAGGGGGGGAGAGAGTGAAAAACATGCATTAGTACACAATTATGGTTCCATATAGACTTTTTTTTTGTGATGTGCAGATTACTCAAATTATAACGCAATAACTATTGAAATAAATCCATCATTTTGTAGGCTATATCGACAGTTATTATATGTTAACATCTATTTTATTCTGAGTTAGTATAGCCCCTGTGACGGCTTTATCTATCGTCTTCCTATATTTCTCTAGTAGATGTTGGTTATTATCTTTTCTGTTTCCTTCCTTGTTCTTTTTTCTTCCTTTTCTGTCGAGTAATTTTGTCTTAACGCAAGGTCAAACCAGCCACTAGGAAATAGAAGCATTTCTCCCCCGGTTTATCCCCGGTGCAAGTAGAGGTAGAGCGAGCCTAGAACCTCTCTTTCTTCACGTGCATCTTAATCACACCGTGACTGCCAACGACGGGGTTTGAGTTCTCTAAAAAACCACTCAACACCTCGACAGACAGACTTTTAACGGTTACAAAAGCAATATTTGGCTTCAGTCGATCATAGAAAATAATATACTGTGATTCCTACCAGTTTCGTACAATGCGTCCCCTCAAAATCAAAGGAGAGAAAAGCAAAATAATGAGAGAGAAAAAACATGACGCTTTTAAATCCATGTCTGATTTTTTATTTGGCATTTGTGTCGCCATTACTGGTGCTATAGTAGTTATTATTGGTTTAACTGGAATGGATATTGTTTAATAAGTTGTTGTTTTTTTAATACGAAACATCTTCTTGATTAATAGATATACACGTGGCCAACCTGGTTGACATATGGTGCTGCGGCAGCTGAGGCCGGTAGTAAACCGGGCCAGTACCTTCCGGCATCCCCTACGGTCATTAACATATTAGGAGCTTTAGTTCCGTCAGACACCGGGACTTCATCTCGAGCCCCTGCCTGGCCGGTCGGTCGGTCTGAGGAGAGCAGAGCAACAACAAAAAAAAGACAGCCCCCCCCCCGAGCTGTTTGATATAGCCTTTCAATAATGTATTACTCTTCAATCTGCAAGAGAGCTGTTCGCCAGGCTGAATTATTGCAGTTGCGTGAGGTGCAGGCTGCATGGCGCGGTGTTCTGCCCGAGTGGAGTGGCACGAGCTGTAGAGACGGGCTTCTTCTATATGAACAATAAATAATACAAGATAAAGAGCGTTTTTACTTGACAAGGATTCCAACAAAATTGTAAAAGAGAAAAGGGTCAATAAGACATTTGCATCTTCAGCCTTTATACTGACTTGGTCCAAAAGCAAAAAACGAATTTCTTCATAACAAAAAAAACGAATAGTGCAAAATTATAGGTTAAACTCACTAGTTCAAATGACTAGCCAACTAACTACAAGACAGAAACATAACCCATAATATTCCAAATACAAGGTTTAAAACTTTAAATAAATTAACACAACTTTTTTATTAGTTTTTGTTATTATAAAAGTTGTACAACATCCACTGTTTTTTATATAAAACAACGCGCAAACAGAGATTGTGGTTCTTCAGTTTGTTTGCGTCGCTATGAAAGTACGACGCGTACTTTCAGAATGGAACTGCGACCCAGTGCAGTACTAGGTTATACACTCGACAGCTATTTACAGTTTCTTTCCTTCTACTTGGTGTTGTTTAAAACAACATTGAATTACATCGACAAAAACATAAAAAAAATAATAATAGACGTTTTATATCAAGTAAATTAGTACAACTCTAAATTCGTTTCGGCATTGCACTCAATATAAAGAGTCATCCTTTTACTCACGTTACAGTGTTCCTTCTCTCCTCTCTTAGCCAAAAGCCAAACAAAAGTAATAAACGCGTTTTTCTAGTCTACAGCCGAGACTAGTGCTTTCATCTGACGGCTTCCCGAAACCCCACTAGCTGTCTGACGGCTCCCCGAAACCCCACCAGCTGTCGGAAAATATTGCATTTTATATCAGCAAACCACGATTAATATTGCATCACCTGCATTTAGAATTTCGTTTTTCTAAACGCAGTGGGAAAGTAGAGCCTTCAAACTATATCCTCCAATATCTTGTGGTATAAATATTCGAAGAGAAGACAAGGTCAAGTCTTTGGTCAATGTGAATAAACACAGCATCAGTTTAAATTGGGTTATTTTATTTTTTTTCATTCGCTTTTTTGATGTCAGTCAGATGGAGCCGCCGTACTACTAACGTTCTTTTGGAATTATTCTGACACTGCTTGGAGACGGGCGCGAGGTCTCTGGCTTCATTAAATGTTTATTGTCACTTTTTCTTCACTGTGGTTAGAAAATAAGGCATCTCGTTGATCTGCGAGGAGATCTCTGGTTCAACAATGTTGCTGTAGAAACGTAATGCTACATTTACAATGACTTATTGGGCCTTTAACACCGGGGACTTGATCCACCTCGTCTGAAGACAAACGGTTTTGAGTTTTCTTTTCTGTATACAGTAACATATTATAGAAATAGCATTGATTTGCATAGGACAGGCCTAAGTGAATGAACATATGTAAAACACCACAGAACCATGTTATCAATTATTAGGTTAATGTATTGATCCATTTGTTTACATATTAGCTAAATGTGGTTCAAAGACGTGTGTATGTGTTGGGTCTACAGGCCAGGTCTACATTAACGAGCTCTGATGATAATTACTCACGTTTTTAATTAGAGTCTCTGTTGTACTCCGCTTATTAATTTTTCCAATTCTCAGTTTATGAATTATTTAAGGAACCCAATTGTGTGTATTTCAATTAACTGGTATCTTGTGTGAAATATGAATTGTAATTTATTTTATTACAGTATAATCATGTAGGCTGTTATTATCATTATTATTATTATCATTGTAATTATTATTATTATTATTATAATGGTTATTATTATCGTTATTATAATTGTTATTATTATTATCACAATGTATGCTATTATTATCATTGTTATTATTATTATAATTAATATTATTATTATCATTATAATTATGATTATTATAATTCATATTATTATTATCGTTATAATTCATATTATTATTATTATCATTTATATTATTATTATCATTAGACTATTGTTATAATTATAATTATTATTACACTGTTATTATTGTTGTTATTATAATTATTATTATCAGAATTATTCATATGCTGTTACTGTGGTTTGCACCAATGACATAGTTCATTCTAAAAAAAATCTATCCGAAAAGAATTTGTGATTCTAAAATAATATTCCCTTGTGCGGATTCCATTTAATTGTAACAGACAAATCAATACCATATAGCCTCTATGATGTAGAATGACGTGAAAAAAAAAGAATTGAGCTAGTGTGTAGTAGTATTGTGTGTAGTAGATCTGATGCTTAATAACTGAGCTCCGGGACTCCGAGACAGACAACAACAAGGAGGTTATATCAAATATTAATACACAGACGGCCATGTTAGAAAATAGAGAAATAGACCTATACACTACACTACACCACGAAGCAGAGGGCAGTAAGTAGATAGATTCACTGTAAACCTCAGTGTCTGGGCGTCGAACATATAAACACCCTTCTAGAACCCTATTTAAACCTATCCCGTGTTTCCTGGTTTGACAGTACAGACCATATGGTGATGGTTGGCGTAGTGACAGATGCTACAGTAATCGTTGTATTACACAGCTAATGGTACTGATAGTCATTAGAGATTATGATGGTGAGGAGGAGGAGGAGGAGAGAAGGAGGGGAGGGGAGAAAGAGAGAGAGGGGGGGGGTCGTTTATCATTGGGCTAATCATTATCAAGTTCAATTCTTCTGGTGTCAAATTCGGGTCCAACTTTTGACTGGTGAAACGGATTGTGTTTGAGGTCAAAAGATAGAAAAGTGTCCTCTCTTATGGGGCCATCTGTCCTGTCTGTTTCGTTTTGAAAATGACAGGACACCAATAGGTATGACATTATGTGTCGCCTATAACTTTTCTATTGAATAGCCAGTATGACTCAGAACGTTGTTATTCGTGATAACAGTTGGGTTCACTGTGTACACTTTAAATTGACGAGCTGGTCGGACAAGTATGTCACATCCGGTCTAAATCA
>NC_048582.1:759750-792250 GCF_013265735.2 Oncorhynchus mykiss | reverse complement strand
CTCAGAACCACTGCGCGAGTTTCCTCTGGAGGAGTTTCGGATATTTGCATACTTCACATTCACCAATAACGTGAAAATAAACTAAAACCGTTATATGAAGCTTCATAAAATGTGCGTAGTATCTAATGGTCATTGTTTTTTTTGCACCCAAGTTGTAAACCCCGTCGGCGACAAAAGAAGACCTTGGTCCCCAAATTCAGTCTCAACATTTTTCTTGTTTATTTTTTAACGCATCAATAGCCTATAGTCAGTGGCAAGCGGAGAATTTTAACCGTTTCTGTTTTTGTCTTTGGTTGCAAAACCACACTCGAACCACGTTCTTTTTCAGGTCCAACTTTTCAGCAATAGCTGCTATCTTCTCGGACGACGGGCGAGGTTGTACGGCGAAGTAAGCCTCCAAAGATCTCTTTTCTGGTGCCGCTATCGACGTTCTCTTCCGTTTCTTTTCCCCTCCGCTATAAATGTCAGGTTTGTTGAGTTTCTCTCTCTGCGCGCCCTCGGCCTCCTCGAGCCACGCCTGAAGGATGGGTTTAAGCGCTATCATGTTGTTATGGGACAGAGTCAACGATTCGAACCGACAAATGGTGCTTTGGCTTAGCGATCCCACGCCGGGTATCTTCAGGTTAACCAGCGCATTGCCAACGTCCGCCTGGGTCACCCCCAGCTTGATCCGCCTCTGCTTGAAGCGCTCCGCGAATGCCTCTAGTTCCCTGGGATCAGTGTCCGAGTCATTGATAGAGGAAAGGCCGTTGTTATTGAGTCCTGGCCCGCCCTGGCCCCCTCCATGGTGTCCAGGTAAAAGGCCGTGGTGGGTGAGAGGGGAATTCATGTTCATAGCGGCCTGGTGCGAGAGGTGGCTCAAGCCATGCATGTGTGAGTGAGGGTGAGGGTGAGCAGAGGTGGCGATCAGCCCGCCACCACCTCCTCCACCCCCGCCCCCGGAGCCGTCGTGGCTGGACATGAGAGCTAAGGACGGGGAGTTAATGTGATCCATGAGGTCCGGGGGTTCCATGTTGGGGTGGTGGTGGTGGTGGTGATGGTGGTGGTGGTGGGCCAGTGGCACCGTGGTGTTGGAAGAGCATGGCACGCTGTTCATGGTGTGGTAGGTGGCGTCCGGTTTGAAAGGGTGCGTCTTGCCCTGGGACACTGCGATGTCCACGGCAGCCAGAGCTTCGGCGCGGGCCAGGAGGGTCTCATCCAGGCTGGCGAATATGTTACTCTGCAGCTGTAATGAGAGGAGATGCGGAGAGAGGGAGGGCGAGCGAGAAGGGAGAGGAGGGAACAGAAACAAAGCACAGTAAGGGGAAAAAGAGAGAAAGAACAAGCACATGATGAATAAGTGGATATGTCAGCTGTGGGACTTCTGACAACACATAAAACACGAAGAATATTCCTTTTAGAAGACTGTCACCGAGTCATAAAAAAAAAAATTCGGTAGCTTTTGTGTTCAGCGTGGCTTTCAAAAAGATCACAGGCGTGCGGGTGATTGCCGTGGAAATACATGAAGAAGAAAAAAAACATTAAGGCGCACGCAGTTGGCTTTGGCAGAATGTGCCTCCGAGCGTTCCTTCCGTATTATTGCGCTCGCGCAGTTACAGTAACGTGAACGCTTACAACATGCAAAAGACCGCGCATAGAAAGAGCATACAAAAGGAAGACACAAAGCAGAAGTTTTGGGTTTCATTTACCTGTGGAGCTTGCAGACAGGCTCTCCTTATTGCTTCCGAGCTGGAATGCAGAGTGGTGTATTTGTGCTCAGGTAAGCTCGGATGCATGGCGAAGTGTGGCTGTTTGCTATTCATTGACATCATCTTTGCGACTGTTTTTCTTTAAAGAGTAAAGGGGCTAAAATTGACGCAATGGAAAGATGTAGTAGCCTAGTCATAGACAGTGGTCCAGTAATGATGCAATACAGCCGGATCAGCCTTGAGCACGAAGATCACACAGTCAGAGATGCCTGCAGTCTCCCAGGCCGACGCACTTATCTGCCGTCTACTGTTCCCACTGGCTGCCGAGAGGGATGAGAGAAGGGCTCTTACACCTGAGTGTCTCAGATCTCGTCAAGCGGAGCCCGGCTTCTCTCGCGAGACATGGTGCATGAACATTGCAGCCAGCCAGCCCTGTCAGATAACAAGCGAACAGCTTCAAGCAGTTAGTGTGGTTAACTGGAGAGGAGAGGAGACCGGCGCGGCGCGTGCGTTTTATTTAGGGCTCTCAGCCTCCAGCCAGGAGACGGACAGGCACGGGGTTTGAACACCTGTAGCTCGAGCTTGGATGTTTTGTTCAATTTGAATGCCTGATATTTGGTTGTTTATGAATTCGTTCAAAGGAATTCACATCCGTTTTTTTGTTTGTTTGTTGCTACATTCACTGTCATCTTTTTTTTGGCAGACAACTGACTTAATTTTCTTCACAGACATCATTTCAAAAATAAATTCAACAAAGGCTATTCCAAGTCATAGCCTACTGACGCGCGTGTCCCTTAAGACAATGCATTCTATTTTGATTCCTTTAAAAAAATATTTCTTAACGGAAAAACTATGCAAATCAAATGGTGCGAGGCCGGAAATGGGTGTCATAGGCCTGCAGTCTAGTCATTATGCACATCAATTATTTGAAGCGTTTGTCCAAACGGCCCTGAATCAAGACGTGTATTTTGAAGAAAAAAAGGAGACAGTCACTTTAGTTTATTGAAATATTGAATTGATATGAGCAGCAGGGTTGTAAGAGTAAGGCGATCATCAAACAATACAACACGGAACCGGAGTAATATCTCGCGCCGCCCTCGGGATTGCAACTCTCCTAAATGCAGAGAAAGAGAGCGAGAGAGAGAGAGGGGGGGGGGGGGGGGAGGGGGGGGTGGGGGGTATGTCTGCCCTCTGACTTCACCAGGCGAAATAGCCTAAATATTTAAATAGCAAATTCTTGGTGCATGAACAGTGGAGACAGTTTAATTATAGACGAAAATGAAAACCGATGCGCCAAATTCATATGAATTCATCTAAATTGATATCTATAGCCAAAGATTATTATTTATATTTATTCCGAACTAAATATGTTCTCAGCATTCCAGCTAAATAAGAGGAAATCGAATTACCTTTTTTTTAAATTTGTGACCAGCTCTGAACTTCATAAAGTTACCTGAACATGTTATTTTTGTCGCAGCACATCGAAGGTGGGACTACATCCAGAACATTGAATGACCACACGAGAATTCGTGCATGTAAAAAAGGGCTCCCTATTCCCGGCCTACACGAGTGCCCACGGTGCTCCGTTCTGATATTCACTATATAGGGATGAGGGTGCCTTTTCGGACGCACTTTAGGAGAAGTTGATTTCCGGATGTAATACCGTTGGTACACTGGCCTATATGTGTTATCCTGTTCGCTCATATTAACCCCTAGACGCCATGATACCCCCTCAACCTTGATCATTACCACCCGCCAGATGAACACTAAACAAATTGATTTAATATCACCACCGTCACCTTGTACACAGTCGTTACCAAATTAAATGAATCCACAATGAATTAACACTTCATTTATTCAAAACGACTTGCGGAAACGGTTGAGCCCAATAAAATGTTCACGCCGTGATTAGAGGTAGTAGGCGATGAGAAATCTACATGAAAACGTAAATAAAGGGGTGTGGCGCCACACTCGGAATCTAAAGGAGGCTCAGGCGGGTGGGAGGTCTTTGTAGGACTGAAGTATGTGTTCTGGTCTGTTACTGTGTATTTACAGTTCGTTTCAGGGGATACAGACGAACACTGGGCGCTTTAGGGGATACAGACGGACACGATGAGCTTTAGGGGATACGATGAGCTTTAGGGGATACAGACGGACACGATGAGCTTTAGGGGATACAGACGGACACAATGAGCTTTAGGGGATACAGACGGACACGATTAGCTTTAGGGGATACAGATGGACACGATGAGCTTTAGGGGATACAGACGGACACAATGAGCTTTAGGGGATACAGACAGACACGATGAGCTTTAAGGGATACAGACGGACACGATGAGCTTTAGGGGATACAGACGGACACGATGAGCTTTAGGGGATACAGACGGACACGATGAGCTTTAGGGGATACAGACGGACACAATGAGCTTTAGGGGATACAGACGGACACGATGAGCTTTAGGGGATACAGACGGACACAATGAGCTTTAGGGGATACAGACGGACACGATGAGCTTTAGGGGATACAGACAGACACGATGAGCTTTAAGGGATACAGATGGACACGATGAGCTTTAGGGGATACAGACGGACACGATGAGCTTTAGGGGATACAGACAGACACGATGAGCTTTAGGGGATACAGACGGACACGATGAGCTTTAGGGGATACAGACGGACACGATGAGCTTTAGGGGATACAGACAGACACGATGAGCTTTAGGGGATACAGACAGACACGATGAGCTTTAGGGGATACAGACGGACACGATGAGATTTAGGGGATACAGACGGACACAATGAGCTTTAGGGGATACAGACGGACACAATGAGCTTTAAGGGATACAGACGGACACGATGAGCTTTAGGGGATACAGACAGACACGATGAGCTTTAGGGGATACAGACGGACACGATGAGCTTTAGGGGATACAGACGGACACGATGAGCTTTAGGGGATACAGACGGACACGATGAGCTTTAGGGGATACATACGGACACGATGAGCTTTAGGGGATACAGACAGACACGATGAGCTTTAAGGGATACAGACGGACACGATGAGCTTTAGGGGATACAGACAGACACGATGAGCTTTAGGGGATACAGACGGACACGATGAGCTTTAGGGGATACAGACGGACACGATGAGCTTTAGGGGATACAGACAGACACGATGAGCTTTAAGGGATACAGACGGACACGATGAGCTTTAGGGGATACAGACGGACACGATGAGCTTTAGGGGATACAGACGGACACGATGAGCTTTAGGGGATACAGACGGACACGATGAGCTTTAGGGGATACCGACAGACACGATGAGCTTTAGGGGATACAGACAGACACGATGAGCTTTAGGGGATACAGACGGACACGATGAGCTTTAGGGGATACAGACGGACACGATGAGCTTTAGGGGATACAGACAGACACGATGAGCTTTAGGGGATACAGACAGACACGATGAGCTTTAGGGGATACAGACAGACACAATGAGCTTTAGGGGATACAGATGGACACGATGAGCTTTAGGGGATACAGACGGACATGATGAGCTTTAGGGGATACAGACGGACACGATGAGCTTTAGGGGATACAGACGGACACGATGAGCTTTAGGGGATACAGACGGACACAATGAGCTTTAGGGGATACAGAAGGACACGATGAGCTTTAGGGGATACAGACGGACACGATGAGCTTTAGGGGATACAGATGGACACGATGAGCTTTAGGGGATACAGACGGACATGATGACCTTTAGGGGATATGATGAGCATTAGATAGATAATAACAACAGTGAAGAGGCGACTGGAGACAGGAACTCTGCCTAGAAGGCCAGCATCCCAGAGTCGCCTCTTCACTGTTGACGTTGAGACTGGTGTTTTGCGGGTACTATATAATGAAGCTGCCAGTTGAGGACTTGTAAGGTGTCTGTTTCTCAAACTAGACACGCTAATGTACTTGTCCTCTTGCTCAGTTGTGCACCGGGGCCTCCCACTCCTCTTTCTATTCTGGTTAGAGCCAGTTTGTGCTGTTCTGTGAAGGGAGTAGTACACAGCGTTGGATGAGATCTTCAGTTTCTTGGCAATGGCATGGCATAGCCTTCATTTCTCAGAACAAGAATAGACTGACGAGTTTCAGAAGAAAGTTATTTGTTTCTGGCCATTTTAAGCCAGTAATCGAACCCACAAATGCTGATGCTCCAGATACTCAACTAGTCTAAAGAAGGCCAGTATTATTGCTTCTTTAACCAGGACAACAGTTTTCAGCTGTGCTAACATAATTGCACAAGGGTTTTCTAATGATCAATTAGACTTTTAAAATTATAAACTTGGATTAGCTAACACAACGTGCCATTGGAACACAGGAGTGATGGTTGCTGATAATGGGCCTCTGTACGCCTATGTAGATATTCCATGAAAAATCAGCCGTTTCCAGCTACAATATTCATTTACAACATTTTTATTTTACCTTTATTTAACTAGGCAAGTCAGTTAAGAACAAATTCTTATTTTCAATGACGGCCTAGGAACAGTGGGTTAACTGGTCTAGGAACAGTGGGTTAACTGGTCTAGGAACAGGTGGTTAACTGGTCTAGGAACAGTGGGGTTAACTGGTCTAGGAACAGTGGGGTTAACTGGTCTAGGAACAGTGGGTTAACTGGTCTAGGAACAGTGGGGTTAACTGGTCTAGGAACAGTGGGGTTAACTGGTCTAGGAACAGTGTGGTTAACTGGTCTAGGAACAGTGGGTTAACTGGTCTAGGAACAGTGGGGTTAACTGGTCTAGGAACAGTGGGTTAACTGGTCTAGGAACAGTGGGTTAACTGGTCTAGGAACAGTGGGTTAACTGGTCTAGGAACAGTGGGTTAACTGGTCTAGGAACTGGGGGTTAACTGGTCTAGGAACAGTGGGTTAACTGGTCTAGGAACAGTGGGGTTAACTAGTCTAGGAACAGTGGGTTAACTAGTCTAGGAACAGTGGGGTTAACTGGTCTAGGAACAGTGGGGTTAACTGGTCTAGGAACAGTGGGGTTAACTGGTCTAGGAACAGTGGGTTAACTGGTCTAGGAACAGTGGGGTTAACTGGTCTAGGAACAGTGGGTTAACTGGTCTAGGAACAGTGGGTTAACTGGTCTAGGAACAGTGGGTTAACTGGTCTAGGAACAGTGGGGTTAACTGGTCTAGGAACAGTGGGGTTAACTGGTCTAGGAACAGTGGGTTAACTGGTCTAGGAACAGTGGGTTAACTGGTCTAGTGGGTTAACTGGTCTAGGAACAGTGGGTTAACTGGTCTAGGAACAGTGGGGTTAACTGGTCTAGGAACAGTGGGGTTAACTGGTCTAGGAACAGTGGGTTAACTGGTCTAGGAACAGTGGGTTAACTGGTCTAGTGGGTTAACTGGTCTAGGAACAGTGGGTTAACTGGTCTAGGAACAGTGGGGTTAACTGGTCTATGAACAGTGGGTTAACTGGTCTATGAACAGTGGGTTAACTGTCTGTTCAGTTAACTGTATTTCTGATCAATTTGATGTTATTTTAAAATGGACAAAATTTTTTTGATTTTCTTTAAAAAATACAAGGATATTTCAACGAGAGCCCAAACGTTTGAACGGTAGTGTGGGTCTCTGGCTAGATAACATGAAAAGGTCCAACCGCATGTAAAGTGTCCATTGGTGACAGTCATTCTCAAAACAGTGATTATTTTTATTTAAATTACACCATCAAATTAAGTTTTATTTGTTGCAATAATTGGTCTACAAATTCCACAAAATGTACTGAAAATAACAGTTTTATTTTCAGGAATAATTTGATGCCAATACACACATACACATAAGCAACAGATTGAAAGAAGCGGTTAGCATTAGCAATAGTTTAAATGAAGGAGTTAGCATTAGCAACAGTTTGAAAGAAGCAGGTAGCATTAGCAACAGTTTGAAAGAAGCGGTTAGCATTAGCAACAGTTTGAAAGAAGCCGTAAGCATTAGCAACAGTTTGAAAGAAGCAGTTAGCATTAGCAACAGTTTGAATGAAGCAGTTAGCATTAGCAATAGTTTAAATGAAGCAGTTAGCATTAGCAACAGTTTGAATGAAGCGGTTAGCATTAGCAACAGATTGAAAGAAGCAGTCAGCATTAGCAAACAGATTGAAAGAAGCAGTCAGTATTAGCAACAGTTTGAAAGAAGCGGTTAACGATTGCAGTCTTGTGTTGCTAATGCTATGCCAAATGGTACCCTATTCCTCACATAATGAACTACTACTGTAGACCAGGGCACCTACGTAGGACTCCTGTCTAAAGTAGTGCACTATATAGGGAATAACATGACACTTGGGACTAAGACACCGTAAAGAAGGGAGCCTGGTCGCAGATTCTGCCAGGGCATCGCATCCCACAATTCCATAAAGAGCTGTCTCAAGAGATCAGAAACAGACTGGCGCCCGGGCTAGTCTACAGTGACGTGGGCGCCATGGTAACTCCATCACATAAACTTAGAATGTTTGGAGGGACTGCCGACGTCGAAAGGACTGCGAGACTTCCGTTTGGTGGCCTGACTAGGAGTCCCCGCGCTCTTCTCTCTCACAGCGTCTCCACCAGGTCTATCTGCCGAGCAGCAGTCAGACGAGATGTCATGGCGGTGGTTGGCTGAGGCCTGCCAGGCCGACGGCCCTCCTGGTCCCGTCCGGGTCTCTGTTAAGGGGTCAAACAGCAGGTCGAAGGACAGTTCATCGGTCTGAGACGGGTCCGAGAGGTGTCCCTGTTCTCTAGCAGGCCCCGTAGAGTCTAGAAGACTGTGGTCCCCGCTGCCATCGTCTCTCCCAGAGGAGGATCCAGACCCGGTTGCCGTCGTCGTAGATGTGGGCGCTAGAGAAGCTGCCCGAGTCGCTGACACTGTGACCGGAGAGGAAGAGGTTCCCTTTATCCCGAAACCCTCCGCCTCGGTCTGTCCACCTCCACCTCGGTCCTGCTCAGAGTCAGGGTCCAGGAAGAGTTCAGAGCAGCCCTCCACCTCAGGTACCAGGGTCACATCCAGTCTGAGGTCAAGGGTCAAGTCCGGTGTGTCGGCAGAAGTCAGGGAGGAAGCCAGGGACAGTTGCGACCCTGCCGAGCCGCAGCTCTCTGGCCCCTCCAGCATCATAGAGTCCAGCTCAGAGATCTTATCCAGATAGGCTACGTCCATGAAGGCTTCGTCCGTGAAGGCTTCGTCCTCTGTCAGAGCGCGGGACGTGGTGACTCCCGCGGTTTGGTTTCTCTCGCCGTGCCCCGACCCCGAAGACGTGTTGAGCTGCCTCCGATGCTCCTCCTCTCCGTTGTGATTGGGCGACGTCACAGAGGTCACGGAGGTTATATCAGAAGCCTTGCGGCTCTGCCAGGCTGCAGCCCAGAACAACGGCTCGGTGGCGGTGGAGAGTCCCGGCTCGGCTGCGTTACAGGAAGACACCCCGTTGGACAACTGAGCAGTGTGATTGGACCGTTTAGTTGCTACGGTGGAGACGCTGCTGCTACTGCTGGGTGTTACACTGTCCTCAAAACGGAGTCTCCTCAGATGGGTCACAGCCTTATAACCAAGCTTCTTGTCTTCACCAACACTGGGACTCTTCAGACTGAGAGAGCGGAAGGCGGAGGAGGGAGTGGAGAGCAGGAAGAGGTCAGAGGGAACGATGGCGTCAATACTATCGGTATCTATAGAGTCTTTGTGTCCGAGGAGGGTCACGCCGAAACCTCTCCGGTGGTCCCGGAACGTGTCGGAGCCGACGGCGTCGAGCTCCACGGCGTTAGAGGTCGTCAGGAGGTAGTTGTGGTGAGCGGACAACGTCTTGGATTCTCCCTCCAGACCGGTGCAGACGGAGGCCTTCTCCATGTCACTCAGACTCCTCTTCGTGGCACTGATCCTCTGATAGTGGACCCTGGTCCCGGCTTCACCTTCCCCAGAGGAGGTGCTCTCTGGACGGGCATCGGTGTGGCCCTGGGGCGCCTCAATCGGGTTTCTCGGGAGCCTCTCTGCGTCTCCTCCACCCCGAGTCTCCAGTTCTTCTATGTACTGGTCGCTACGTTCCAGAGCTTTCTTCAGGTGGTCCAAATCTCTTTCGTACTGATGGATCTTAGCTTCCAACGCTGCTACCGTGTACCGGCCAAACCTGAGGGGTGGTTCAGAGCAGAAAGATGGGAGTAAGAATTGAATTTGAGAGCATATAAATTATATTTTGGGGGTAAAAACAATACATATATATCAAACTATACAGTGATATAGATATATATATATACACATACATACATGCAGTGGGGCAAAAAGTATTTAGTCAGCCACCAATTGTGCAAGTTCTCCCACTTAAAAAGATGAGGGAGGCCCGTAATACTTATTTTCCACCATAATTTGCTAATAAATTCTTTAAAAATCCTACAATGTGATTTTCTGGATTTTTTTCCCCTTCATTTTGTCTGTCATAGTTGAAGTGTACCTATGATGAAAATTACAGGCCCCTCTCATCTTTTTAAGTGGGAGAACTTGCACATTTAGTGGCTAACTAAATACTGTTTTTGCCCCACTGTATGTGCATTTGACCCCAGATGCTGATGCTGGAAAGTATCTATTTAAACACTTATTCTCAAAAGAGGTCCTGAGGTACAGAATGTTACCATGAAGAACACCAAAGGGGGCACATTGCATTGAGGCAACAGGGAGCGCAAATAGTTGATCATATCAATGTGATTACAGATGGATATTAGTACATCTCACCACTGATAAACAGAACCTGAATCCGTAGACAGATAACATACCAAATGGATTCCAGATAAAAGATATTAACTCTTGACCAAAAAACAATTTATTTTGAGAACATGAACAAATAGATTATAGTCATCGTTTTTACCAAGAACATTCCACCCAGGAGTCCACTACCATCCCAGCTTAAACCACCCCAGAACATTCCACCCAGCCGTCCACTACCATCCCAGCTGAAACCACTCCAGAACATTCCACCCAGTCGTCCACTACCATCCCAGCTGAAACCACTCCAGAACATTCCACCTAGTCGTCCACTACCCTCCCAGCTGAAACCACTCCAGAACATTCCACCCAGTCGTCCACTACCATCCCAGCTGAAACCACTCCAGAACATTCCACCCAGTCGTCCACTACCATCCCAGCTTAAACCACCCCAGAACATTCCACCCAGCCGTCCACTACCATCCCAGCTGAAACCACTCCAGAACATTCCACCCAGCCGTCCACTACCATCCCAGCTGAAACCACTCCAGAACATTCCACTACCATCCCAGCTGAAACCACTCCAGAACATTCCACCCAGTCGTCCACTACCATCCCAGCTTAAACCACCCCAGAACATTCCACCCAGCCGTCCACTACCATCCCAGCTGAAACCACTCCAGAACATTCCACCCAGTCGTCCACTACCATCCCAGCTGAAACCACTCCAGAACATTCCACCCAGTCGTCCACTACCCTCCCAGCTGAAACCACTCCAGAACATTCCACCCAGTCGTCCACTACCCTCCCAGCTGAAACCACTCCAGAACATTCCACCCAGTCGTCCACTACCATCCCAGCTGAAACCACTCCAGAACATTCCACCCAGTCGTCCACTACCATCCCAGCTGAAACCACTCCAGAACATTCCACCTAGTCATCCACTACCATCCCAGCTGAAACCACTCCAGAACATTCCACCTAGTCGTCCACTACCATCCCAGCTGAAACCACTCCAGAACATTCCACCCAGTCGTCCACTACCATCCCAGCTGAAACCACTCCAGAACATTCCTCCCAGCTGAAACCACTCCAGAACATTCCACCCAGCTGAAACCACTCTAGAACATTCCACCCAGCTGAAACCACTCCAGAAAAATCCTCCCAGCTGAAACCACTCTAGAACATTCCATAAAACACACAACAGTAAAACACAGGACTTGTACGTACTTCTGAGGAGATCTACTGGCAACCTCCGCTTTCAACCTCACGTTCTCCTGGACCAGGTCAATAGTCTGACACCGCAACATCTTGTTAGCCTTGAGCAGAGGAACACAACTTTTTAGTTCATATATATATACATATATACACAATCCTGTTTCAGACATTGTTTGTCAGTTACATTGTGTATTGTCATCTTTGTATGTGCGTGACATTGATCTGATGATACCACAGTGACAAAACTGTTTTACTTTCGTGTCAAATTGACAGTTGACGACCCCAAAATTACAGGATTAATTTACACAAAGAACCATTCCAACGATTGTTCCCATGTTTTGCGCAAGTGAGCTCCACGTACAAGGAACATAAACGACTATAAAAAAAATGGATTGATCGTAATGAGTTAGGTGCAATTAGCGTTCTCCATAAACGGATCATATTCATTCATACCCCTTTCAGTTTCTCCACATCCAGTTTGATCCGCCTGTAGCCATCTGTAGCCGCTCTCAGCTTGTTGCTCCACTCTTCCACAACGCCGGGGTCTAGACCCCGGTCTTCTCTCCGGCTGGCTGTTACAGTACAGGGATCTAGTGCCGTCTTCAGCTGGGACTCCAGGATCTGGTTCTTGTTCCTCAGCTCTTCATTCTCTTTGAGGAGACCTTCCACTTCATCCTGAACGATAAAAAGACAAGATGTCCCACCATTGAATTGCATATAGAAGTCACATAGTGATTCAGAGGATCTCTGTGATGTAATAAGAGGACCTCTGATGTAATGAGAGGATCTCTGATGTAATGAGAGGATCTCTGATGTAATGAGAGGATCTCTCTGATGTAATGAGAGGATCTCTCTGATGTAATGAGAGGATCTCTCTGATGTAATGAGAGGATCTCTGATGTAATGAGAGGATCTCTGATGTAATGAGAGGATCTCTCTGATGTAATGAGAGGATCTCTCTGATGTAATGAGAGGATCTCTCTGATGTAATGAGAGGATCTCTGATGTAATGAGAGGATCTCTGTGATGTAATGAGAGGATCTCTGATGTAATGAGAGGATCTCTCTGATGTAATGAGAGGATCTCTCTGATGTAATGAGAGGATCTCTGATGTAATGAGAGGATCTCTGATGTAATGAGAGGATCTCTCTGATGTAATGAGAGGATCTCTCTGATGTAATGAGAGGATCTCTCTGATGTAATGAGAGGATCTCTCTGATGTAATGAGAGGATCTCTGATGTAATAAGAGGATCTCTCTGATGTAATGAGAGGATCTCTGATGTAATGAGAGGATCTCTGATGTAATAAGAGGATCTCTGATGTAATGAGAGGATCTCTGATGTAATGAGAGGATCTCTGATGTAATAAGAGGATCTCTGATGTAATGAGAGGATCTCTGATGTAATAAGAGGATCTCTGATGTAGGCTCGGGGTTCTCAAACTGTTCAGTTTGTTTTGTTTTTAAGTTATATACATATTTAAATTAATTTTGTCCAAAGTATACGTGGAATAAGTGTAATGGCAAAATGTCTAGAATTGCAGGATATTAGCATTAAAGCTACAACAACTAAATCTCTCTGCCCCATGATGAAATGTGTTGAATTGCAGGATATTAGCATTAAAGCTACAACAACTAAATCTCTCTGCCCCATGATGAAATGTGTTGAATTGCAGGATATTAGCATTAAAGCTACAACAACTAAATCTCTCTGCCCCATGATGAAATGTGTTGAATTGCAGGATATTAGCATTAAAGCTACAACAACTAAATCTCTCTGCCCCATGATGAAATGTGTTGAATTGCAGGAAATTAGCTAGACAATTCTCTCTCCAATGCCAAGACGTGGGCCTTTAAAATGTTAACGGACGAATCAGGGCTCGAGCCTTAGTTCGTCCGGTCATGCACAGCCAAAGTCACAAAAAAAAGTAAAACTCCTTGTATGCTAGTTTTTTTTTTTTTTACCTCACTCGAGTTTAAAAAGGTGGTCCCAGATGAAAAGGTGGTCCCAGATGAAAAGGGGGCCCCAGATGAAAAGGGGGCCCCAGATGAAAAGGGGGCCCCAGATGAAAAGGTGGCCCCAGCCCCAAAAAGAGAAACCCTGATGCTACAAGGTGCTTTCAGAAAGTATTCGGGCCCCTTGACTTTCTCCACATCTTGTTACGTTACAGCCTTATTCTAAAATTGATTAAATAGTTATTTTCCCTCATCAATCTATACACAATACCCCATAATGACATCACAATATCCCATAATGACATCACAATATCCCATAATGACATCACAATATCCCATAATGACATCACAATATCCCATAACGACAAAGTAAAAACAGGTTTTGAGAAATGTTTGCAAATGTATTAAACATAAAAACTGAAATATCACATTTACATAAGTATTCAGACCCTTTACTCAGTACCTTTGGCAGTGATTACAGCCTGGAGTCTTCTTGGGTCTGACGCTACAATCTTGGCACACCTGTATTTGGGGAGTTTTTCCCCATTCTTCTCTGCAGATCCTCTCAAGCTCTGTCAGGTTGGATGGGGAACGTCGCTGCACAGGTATTTTCAGGTCTCTCCAGAGATGTTAAAGTCCGGGCTCTGGCTGGGCCACTCAAGGACATTCAGAGACCTGTCCCAAAGCCACTCCTGCGTTGTCTTGGCTGTGTGCTTAGGGTTGTTGTCCTGTTGGAAGGTGAACCTTCACCCCAGTCTAAGCAGGTTTTCTGGAGTGGTTTTCATCAAGGATCTCTCTGTACTTTATCCCGTTCATCTTTCCCTCGATCCTGACTAGTCTCCCAGTTGCTGAAAAATATCCCCACAGCATGATGCTGCCACCACCATGCTTCACCGTAGGGATGGTATTGGCCCCACAGCATGATGCTGCCACCACCATGCTTCACCGTAGGGATGGTATTGGCCAGGTAATGAGCAGTGCTTGGTACCCTTCCCCAGATGTGTGCCTGGACACAATCCTGTCTCGGAGCTCTACGGACAATTCCTTCGACCTCGTGGCTTGGTATTTGCTCTGACATGCACTGTCAACTGTGGGGCCTTGTATAGACAGGTGTGTGCGTTTCCAAATCATGTCCAATCAATCGAATTTACCACAGGTGGAAATCCAATCAAGTCGTAGAAACATCTCAAGGATGATCAATGGAAACAGGATGAACATGAGCTCAATTTCCAGTCTCATAGCAAAGGGTCTTAATACTTATATAAATAAGTTTAAATTTTTTAAAATAAATTCGCAAACATTTCTAAAAACCTGTTTTCGCTTTGTCATTATGGGGTATTATATGTAGATTGATGAGGGGGGAAAAAATGAATTTAAACCATTTTAGAATAAGGCTGTAACATAACAACATGTGGGAAAAGTCAAGGGGTCTGAATACTTCTCTGAATGCTCTGTATCCCAAACTGCCAGAGGGGGGAAACTGATAAAGGAGACACTCAGACAGACTGCCAGAGGGGGAAACTGATAAAGGAGACACTCAGACAGACTGCCAGAGGGGGAAACTGATAAAGGAGACACTCAGACAGACTGCCAGAGGGGGGAAACTGATAAAGGAGACACTCAGACAGACTGCCAGAGGGGGGAAACTGATAAAGGAGACACTCAGACAGACTAACAGAGGGGGAAACTGATAAAGGAGACACTCAGACAGACTGCCAGAGGGGGGAAACTGATAAAGGAGACACTCAGACAGACTAACAGAGGGGGGAAACTGATAAAGGAGACACTCAGACAGACTGCCAGAGTGGGGAAACTGATAAAGGAGACACTCAGACAGACTGCCAGAGGGGGGAAACTGATAAAGGAGACACTCAGACAGACTGCCAGAGGGGGGAAACTGATAAAGGAGACACTCAGACAGACTGCCAGAGGGGGGAAACTGATAAAGGAGACACTCAGACAGACTGCCAGAGGGGGGAAACTGATAAAGGAGACACTCAGACAGACTGCCAGAGGGGGAAACTGATAAAGGAGACACTCAGACAGACTGCCAGAGGGGGGAAACTGATAAAGGAGACACTCAGACAGACTAACAGAGGGGGGAAACTGATAAAGGAGACACTCAGACAGACTAACAGTAGAAACATGCAGCATATGTAGCTTACTTCATATTCCCTCAACAAAAGCTCCCCCCTGGTCTTTCGGAGGTGTTTCTTCACAGAATAGCTCTCGTTGGACTCGCTCTCATTTGTCCCCCCTAAAAATAACACACAACAACAACAACAAAAAACAGGAACCACAGTAGGGAATCAGTTCACTAACACAGAATTGTAACTCTGCCACCTTGAGCGACCGTCACATCAACAGTTACCACAAACTGCTTTACAGGTACCCAGCCTCGTCTAGACCCCAAACAGTGAGTACTACACAGCATCAGGGAAAAAACCTCCCTAGAAGGAAGAAACCGTGAGAGGAATCAGACTCTGGGGGGGGGGGGGGGGGGGGGGGGGGGGCTTTCTCTTCTGATTTAAATTATGCAGAGATAATCTGGTTGACATATTATGCAGAGATAATCTGGTTGACATATTATGCAGAGATAATCTGGTTGACATATTATGCAGAGATAATCTGGTTGACATATTATGCAGAGATAATCTGGTTGACATATTATGCAGAGATAATCTGGTTGACATATTATGCAGAGATAACCAGGTTGACATATTATGCAGAGATAACCAGGTTGACATATTATGCAGAGATAACCAGGTTGACATATTATGCAGAGATAACCTGGTTGACATAATATGCAGAGATAACCTGGTTGACATAATATGCAGAGATAACCAGGTTGACATATTATGCAGAGATAACCAGGTTGACATATTATGCAGAGATAACCAGGTTGACATATTATGCAGAGATAACCAGGTTGACATATTATGCAGAGATAACCAGGTTGACATATTATGCAGAGATAACCTGGTTTACATTTTATGCAGAGATAACCAGGTTGACGTATTTTGCCGTAGCTGTTAAACCATTACTCGTACCTATAATTTCTCTGCACGGGTTCTCTGAGGTGATGGGAACTCGGCATGAAGGACATTGACTAGCCTTCTTCAGCCAGATGTCCATGCAGCCAGAACAGAACACGTGGTTATTGGCACAGATAACGGGGTGGCGGACCTGCAAATAGCAATGTTAAAAAGAAAAAATGAGTTATTTTAATGATCGATTGCAATACAACTATCCGTGCATTGTAGGGACTGAGCTATTGTGAGATGAATCAATGAATAGTTCAACTATAGTTAATATTTGCCATTGCAAAAACTTCCTACTAAAATTGCACCAAGATGCTAGCTTAGCTAAGCTAACAACACATGATCTGCAGCCGCAAACAAGAATTTGGTCGATGTAATTAGTCAACAAATGTGTAACTAACTAGCCACCCACAGACAAATATGAGTAGCTAATCGATAGAAGGTTCAAAATGTACATCACTTGCTAAATTAATATTTACTAGGCAAGGAAGCTAACGTTAGCTACGTTGGCTAACCAACAGCTAACTAGCATAGCTAACATTTCTGTCAACGTGAATAGTTGCATTGGCTAAAACACGCTGTTCCAAAACAGAAAGCACAACAAAATATAAACTGAATTACCTTCCCAAGGCAGATCTGGCATGATATGGGTAAAGTTAGAGAAATAGTCACGTTTTGAAAGTTGTTTGCCATTGTTTTTTTGCTCAAGAGTTTCGACGAGAAACGACAACAACAAAAAGCACCGCCTTCAAAACCACATAACTACGGAAAGCCAAACGGTAGAAAATGTACCGCTGCTCTGGCTTTGCGTTTCAAAGACAGACAAACGACATCACAGTTCAGGACCATAGACAGCACCTGACAGAAAACCTGTGCCTTTCAACCTCAGGCAGGACAGACACGGGGATATAGTTTTTTTCATTAACATTTTCAACTTTTTTTTAAAATGTATGTTTTTAACAAAATAACAGAATCATTAAAAGTAAAAATAAAATATATTTCCACTCCACAGTCAAAAGAAATCTGGTAAAACTGATCTCAAATCCAACTCCCCAGAAATTGCAGTCTATACCCCTCAAACTTAACTCTCGACCTTGAAGCCAGTTCTACTGTGTTTTTTTTTTACATTGTTCCCCTCTAATCAGGGACTGATTTAGACCTGGGACACCAGCTGGGAGATTCCCCTCTAATCAGGACTGATTTAGACCTGGGACACCAGCTGGGAGATTCCCCTCTAATCAGGGACTGATTTAGACCTGGGACACCAGGTGGGAGATTCCCCTCTAATCAGGGACTGATTTAGACCTGGGATTCCAGGTGGGTGATTCCCCTCTAATCAGGGCCTAATTTAGCACTGGGACACCAGGTGGGTGATTCCCCTCTAATCAGGGCCTAATTTAGCACTGGGACACCAGGTGGGTGATTCCCCTCTAATCAGGGACTGATTTAGACCTGGGACACCAGGTGGGTGATTCCCCTCTCTAATCAGGGACTGGTTTAGACCTGGGACACCAGCTGGGAGATTCCCCTCTAATCAGGGACTGATTTAGACCTGGGACACCAGGTGGGTGATTCCCCTCCCTAATCAGGGACTGGTTTAGACCTGGGACACCAGGCGGGTGATTCCCCTCTCTAATCGGGGCCTGATTTAGACCTGGGACACCAGGTGGGTCATATTAACGATCAATTAGAAGAGAAGAGAAGCAGGCTCTGGACCTCGTAGGGTCAGAGTTCAATACCCCATGGTCTGTACAGTATGCCAATTGCAACAACATTTCCATCATGTTTTCAGATTGCAGAACATCAGACAGTGTTTACCTTTTAGTACATGAACAGAACTGAAGGATCCGTTTCAGGTCAGATGTTCAGACAATGGACCTCCATAGACATTAGAGGGAGAACGTCTGATCAAATCAACAATACAATGGACCTCCATAGACATTAGAGGGAGAACGTCTGATCAAATCAAATCAACAATACAATGGACCTCCATAGACATTAGAGGGAGAACGTCTGATCAAATCAGATCAACAATACAATGGTTAGTCTAGAAAATCTCTATGCAATGTCACCATCGTTGTCCTTCTCTCAATGCCATTACTCATATCTAGACATTTGTGTCTCCATCGTTGTCCCCTCTCAATGCCATTACTCATATCTAGACATTTGTGTCTCCATTGTTGTCCCCTCTCAATGCCATTACTCATATCTAGACCTCTGTGTCTCCATCGTTGTCCCCTCTCAATGTCATTACTCATATCTAGACCTCTGTGTCTCCATCGTTGTCCCCTCTCAATGCTTTGCCTCCCAAATGGACATTTGACCAGAGTCTAAAGTAGTGCGCTGTGAAGGGAAAGGGGTTCCATAGGACTCTGGTCTAAAGTAGTGCACTATCAAGGGAATAGGGTTCTATAGGGCTCTGGTCTAAAGTAGTGCACTATATAGGGAATAGGGTTCTATAGGGCTCTGGTCTAAAGTAGTGCACTATATAGGGAATACTATAGGGCTCTGGTCTAAAGTAGTGCACTATATAGGGAATAGGGTTCTATAGGGCTCTGGTCTAAAGTAGTGCACTTATATAGGGAATAGGGTTCTATAGGGCTCTGGTCTAAAGTAGTGCACTATATAGGGAATAGGGTTCTATAGGGCTCTGGTCTAAAGTAGTGCACTCAATAGGGAATAGGGTTCTATAGGGTTCAAACACACATGACACAATGTGCAACACAGGGCCTACTCAATGAGAAATATTTTATTTCTATATTGTTTTAATTACCATTGTTGGACAAATAGATACATAATTAAAAGCATTAGAACCAACCCCCCTCCTCACCCACGGTACATAGCACCAAGCCCCCCTCCTCACCCACGGTACATAGCACCAAGCCCCCTCCTCACCCACGGTACATAGCACCAAGTCCCACTCCTCACCCACGGTACATAGCACCAAGCCCCACGCCTCACCCACGGTACATAGATCCAAGCCCACCTCCTCACCAGTGGTACAGAGAACCCCCCTGACGCCCCGCACCCTTACAAACGGTTCACCAGCCCCCAATATACACCTACCCCAGTAGCCCAGTTCTGGAGTCCCTACTCCCCACCGCCCCGCTTATCATGTTTCCTGATCTTCCACACTGTCAGAGAGAGAGAGAGAGATACAGAGAGAGAGAGAGAGAGAGACAGACAGACAGACAGACAGAGAGACAGAGAGAGAGAGACAGACAGAGAGACAGAGAGAGAGAGAGACAGAGAGAGAGACAGAGAGACAGAGAGAGAGAGAGAGAGAGAGACAGAGAGACAGAGAGAGAGAGCGACAGAGAGACAGAGAGAGACAGAGAGACAGAAAGAGACAGAGAGAGACAGAGAGAGAGAGAGACAGAGAGAGACAGAGAGACAGAGAGAGAGCAACAGAGAGACAGAGAGAGACAGAGAGACAGAAAGAGACAGAGAGAGACAGAGAGAGAGAGCAACAGAGACAGAGAGAGACAGAGAGACAGAAAGAGACAGAGAGCGACAGAGACAGTTAGAGAGACAGAGAATGTATGACCATATTAGAGACACCATATTTCCCTCAGATTACACAGACCCACAAAGAATTTGAAAACAAATCAAATTTGGATAAACTCCCATGTCTATTGGGTGAAATATCACAGTGTTCAAACACGTTGACCTGTTGCCACAAGAAAAGGGCAACCAGTGAAGAACAAACACCATTGTAAATACAACCCATAGTTATGTTTATTTATTTTCCCTTTTGTACTTTAACCATTTGTACATTGTTACAACACTGTATATATATATATATATATATATATTATGACATTTGTAATGTCTTTATTGTTTTGGAACTGTTTTATATATTTATTTATTTTCACTTTTGTTTATTATCTATTTGACTTTCTTTGGCAATGTAAACATATGTGTCCATGGTCTGGGAGTCTTTAGGGGCCTTTTAAACTCCAAGTGGGCTGTCATGTGCCTTTTACTGAGGAGTGGCTTCCGTCTGGCCACTCTACCATAAAGGCCTGATTGGTGGAGTGCTGCTGAGATGGTTGTCCTTCTGGAAGGTTCTCCCATCTCCACAGAGGAACTCTGGAGCTCTGTCAGAGTGACCATCGGGTTCTTGGTCACCTCCCTGACCAAGGCCCTTCTTACCAAATGTTCAGTTTGTCCATGCAGCCAGCTCTAGGAAGAGTCTTGGTGGTTCCAAACTTCTTCCATTTAAGAATGATGGAGGCCACTGTGTTCTTTGGGGACCTTCAATGCCGCAGAAATGTTTTGGTACCCTTCCCCAGATCTGTGCCTCGACTCAATCCTGTCTCGGAGCTCTACGGACAATTCCTTCAACTTCATGGCTTGGTTTTTGCTCTGACATGCACTGTCAACTGTGGGACCTTATATAGACAGGTGTGTGTCTTTCCAAATCATGTCCAATCATTAGAATTTACCACAGGTGGACTCCAATCAAGTTGTAGAAACATCTCAAGGATGATCAATGGAAACAGGATGCACCTGAGCTCAATGTCAGGTCTCATAGCAACGGGTCTGATTACTTATGTAAATAAGATATTTATATTTTTTATTTTTAATACATTTGCAACATTTTCTAAAATGGGGTATTGTGATGTCATTATGGGGTATTGTGATGTCATTATGGGCTGTCGTGATGTCATTATGGGGCACTGTGATGTCGTGATGACATTATGGGGTATTGTGATGTCATTATGGAGTATTGTGATGACATTATGGGGTATTGTGATGTCATTATGGGGTATTGTGATGACATTATGGGGTATTGTGATGTCATTATGGGGTATTGTGATGTCATTATCATGATGTATTAATAATAATTCATAATTACTTTTTGCGATTTTAAAACAGGCGCCTTCCCAACAAAACAAGGCCAACGTTGTCACGTTCTGACCTTAGTTCCTTTGTTATATGTTAGTTTTAGTATGGTCAGGGGGCGTGAGTTGGGTGGGTTGTCTATGTTCTTTTTTCTATGATTTGCTATTTCTGTGTTTGGCCTGGTATGGTTCTCAATCAGAGGCAGCTGTCAATCATTGTCCCTGATTGAGAACCATATTTAGGCAGCCTGTTTTTCACCCTTGAGTTGTGGGTTGATTATATGTTTTCTGTTGAGTGTTTGTATTCTGCTCCAGACAGAACTGGTTCTGTTCACGTTGTTGTTTTTGTTCTATGACTTTATTAAACATCTGGACACTTTGGTTCTCACCTTCTTCCACCGCCAACAGCCATCACAAACGTACCTTCAGTTAAGGAGCGCCAACCACGACTGATGGTTTGTGTGGTGGTTCAGTGACGGTAGGTTGGTTTGTAATTGTTCTCTCGTTAATGAATCACAGCAGGGAGCCACTCTGACATCTATTGATCTGGCCTGGAGCCTTATTCCTCATCCCTAAATGACACAGATCACCAGAGCCCAGTCCAGAATATCACCCTATTCCCTATATTCCGCACTACTTTTGACCAGGGCCCTATGGAGAATAGGGTTCCATAAATAGGGACTAGGGGGCCATTTGGGTAAGCAGTCAGATCTGACTGGTTAAGGGGGTAATGGAGGATGAAGAAGCAATGACTAGTGTGTCAGGCCTGGGTAGGATCCGGCCGGCTGGGCCTCTCTCTTTCCCCCAAGTATCCCCCACCTTCCCCCGGCCCCCCTACCTTCCCCCGGCCCCCCTACATTCCCCCGGCCCCTCTACCCTTACCCAGCCCCCCTACCTTCTCCCTGCCCCCTACCTTCCCCCGGCCCCCCTACCTTCCCCCTGCCCCCCTACCTTCCCCCTGCCCCTCAACCTTCCCCCTGCCCCTCAACCTTCCCCCTGCCCCTCTACCTTCCCCCTGCCCCTCTACCTTCCCCCAGCCCCTCTACCTTCCCCCAGCCCCCCTACATTACCCCAGCCCCCCTACCTTCTCCCAGCCCCTCTACCTTCAACCTGCCCTTCTACCTTAGTACATATTTAGTGTTTCCCTGGTAAAGGTTTAGACTGCCCTTAGAGCATGGTGGCAGGACAGGGTTCACTCCTCTGCTCTGATGACCTTTTCTGTTAAATACTTAATCACTGACAACTGCTTCCATTAATTTAACATTTCCCACCAACTGCCTGGACCTACTGCTACCTCTCACACACACACACACACACACACACACACACACACACACACACACACACACACACACACACACACACACACACACACACACACACACACAGAGAGAGAGAGAGAGAGACAAGTATGCAGGCAGGTACATACACTCACTCTCTTAACTCTTGATTTAAAGAGTATAATGTGTTTCTGTGTGATAGTGAGAGAAAAAGAGAGGAAACAAGAAAAGAGAGAGAGAGAGAGAGAGAAAGATGATTACACAGCAACAGCAGTATGGTTTGGTCATGATGCCTGGACCACCTGTAGGTTTCATCTATTGATTACTAACAACCCTGACAGTGAGCTGAGGTCCATGGAGACAGGAGGAGTATGGAGAGACATTAAAGCTTTATGGCTAGGGAAGAGACAGAGAAGAGAGAGAGAGGCAGAGATGAGAGAAAGAGAGAGAAAGAGAGAGAGAGAGAGAGAGAGAGAGAGAGAGAGAGAGAGAGAGAGAGAGAGAGAGAGAGAGAGAGAGAGAGAGAGAGAGAGACAGACAGACAGAGAGGAGAGAAAGAGAGGGAGAGGGAGAGAGAGAGAGGGAGAGAGAGAGAGAGGCAGAGAGGAGAGAAAGAGAGGGAGAGGGAGAGAGAGAGAGAGAGAGAGAGAGAGAGAGAGAGACAGAGGGAAATAAAGACAGAGAAAGAGACAGAGTAGAGGGAGGAGAGAGAGAGAAATAAAGAGAGAGAAAGAGAAAGAGAAAGAGAGAGAGTGAAAGAGGAAGATTTGTGGGATAAGTAGATGACCAAAAGGAAGGATAGATAGTAGATGACCAAAGGGAAGGATAGATAGTAGATGACCAAAGGGAAGGATAGATAGTAGATGACCAAAGGGAAGGATAGATAGTAGATGACCAAAAGGAAGGATAGATAGTAGATGACCAAAGGGAAGGATAGATAGTAGATGACCAAAAGGAAGGATAGATAGTAGATGACCAAAAGGAAGGATAGATAGTAGATGACCAAAGGGAAGGATAGATAGTAGATGACCAAAGGGAAGGATAGATAGTAGATGACCAAAGGGAAGGATAGATAGTAGATGACCAAAGGGAAGGATAGATAGTAGATGACCAAAGGGAAGGATAGATAGTAGATGACCAAAGGGAAGGATAGATCAGTAGATGACCAAAAGGAAGGATAGGGATCAATGCTGAAAGGTAGAAAGGCACAGACATCAATTCGTTTTTTTATTTTTATTTATTTTTACATATAATTCTGGATAATAATTTGCTTTGACAATTTATTTCAATCAATGCATAAAGTAAATTCTGGAAAATTTTGCTGAGAAACCTCCATCTCAAAACCGCTTTTCAAATGTACATACACATTGTGTATAGACTTATTTTTCTACTGTTATTATTGACTGTATGTTTGTTTTACTCCATGTGTAACTCTGTGTTGTTGTATCTGTCGAACTGCTTTGCTTTATCTTGGCCAGGTCACAGTTGTAAATGAGAACTTGTTCTCAACTTGCCTACCTGGTTAAATAAAGGTGAAATAAATAAATATATATTTGACCAGTCACTGTGTTATTCAGTCTTGCAGCAGTAAGCAGAGCTACACAGGGAGGATGTGAGGTCATAAATCTACACAGGGAGGATATGAGGTCATAAATCTACACAGGGAGGATATGAGGTCATAAAGCTACACAGGGAGGATATGAGGTCATAAAGCTACACAGGGAAAATATGAGGTCATAAAGCTACACAGGGAGGATGTGAGGTCATAAATCCATGTTTTATTGGAGCTGCTCCTGATTATGAGGATGTAAGTCAGGGAAGACTGAGACACACACAGGAAGGCTGTCACTTGAGGGGCACCTCCTCCTCCTCCTAATCTTCCTCTCCTCTCCTCCTCCTCCTCTCCTCCTTCTCCTCCTCCTCTTCTCCTCCTCCTCTCCTCTCCTCCTCCTCTCCTCTCCTCTCCTCTCCTCCTCCTCTCCTCCTCCTCTCCTCCTCCTCTCTTCTCCTCCTCCTCTCCTCCTCCTCCTCCTCCTAATCTTCCTCTCCTCTCCTCTCCTCCTCCTCTCCTCCTCCTCTCCTCTCCTCCTCCTCTTCTCCTCCTCTCCTCCTCCTCTCCTCCTTCTCCTCCTCCTCTTCTCCTCCTCCTCTCCTCTCCTCCTCCTCTTCTCCTCTCCTTGATGCTACCTTGTTTTTTTTATTTATTCTTCTCTATCAGCAGGTCCATCAGCAGGGTCAGTGGTGGTGATGGAGGCAGCAGGTCCATCAGCATGGTCAGTGGTGACGATGGAGGCAGCGGGTCCATCAGCAGGGTCAGTGGTGGTGATGGAGGCAGGAGGTCCATCAGCAGGGTCAGTGGTGGTGATGGAGGCAGCAGGTCCATCAGCAGGGTCAGTGGTGGTGATGGAGGCAGCAGGTCCATCAGCAGGTTCAGTGTTGGTGATGGAGGCAGCAGGTCCATCAGCAGGGTCAGTGGTGGTGATGGAGGCAGGAGGTCCATCAGCAGGGTCAGTGGTGACGATGGAGGTGGAGGCAGCAGTGAGGTGTGGTTTCATTACATGGCCTACAGACTGTCTCAGCCTCATCCCCAGCCCAGGCACACCAACCAACCAACCAGGCTGTCAGCCAGGCAGGCAGCCAGGCTGGGGGAAGCTTTGCTCCAAGGCCCCAGGACCAGATGAGTCCCCTGCAGTAGTGTAGAGTATCCCCTCCACCTAGCCTCTCCTCTCCTCCCTCCATCTCTCCACGGAGCCCCCTGGGACCAGAGGGGGATTATTATGGTAATAGTATCACCTTGCTACCCTTCACACACACACACACACACACGCACACACTCCTCTTCTAGGTTACCACAGCTGGGGAGGGCAGTCGTTACAAGTATTGTGGCAGGGAACGAGGGATGGAAGGAGGGATGGAGGGATGGAGGGAAGGAAGGAAGGGAGGGAGGAAGGAAGGAAGGAAGGAAGGAAGGGAGGGAGGGAGGGAGGAAGGAAGGAAGGGAGGGAGGGAGGGAGGAAGGAAGGAAGGAAGGAAGGAAGGAAGGAAGGAAGGAAGGAAGGAAGGAAGGAAGGAAGGAAGGAAGGAAGGAAGGAAGGAAGGAAGGAAGGAAGGAAGGAAGGAAGGAAGGAAGGAAGGAAGGGGAGGGAGGGACAGAAGGGAGGGAGGGAAGGAAGGAAGGAAGGAAGGAAGGCAGGAAGGAAGGGAAGGAAGGAAGGGAAGGAAAGGAAAGGAGGGAGTAGAGGGAGGATGAGTGTGACATACATAGATCACATTAAAACATGATTAAAATGTGTGTGTGGGACCAGGGATAAAATGCTAAACTTGTTATGAACACCTTATATCAAGTCCCGTCAGAACGGCAGACATAAATCTCTATTTCTCCTCTCGTTTATTTGTATTTTTATTAACGGCGTCTCGTATTACACTGGTCATATCTCAGGAAGGGCCTGTGGCGCATTGTGCATAAATAGGACTTGAAAATGACTTTCCATCTCTGATGTCTCATATTCACGGCCGGTCCATAATCGTAGCAGGGACACGTTCATGTCATGGACATCTGGTGGAATGCAACAGGGTAACTAGGAAGTAAACAGCAAGGTTTTCACTCCGGACTTCCTGTGTCGTTGTCTGGCTCTAACGGGTCACTTTTACCAAACACAAACCATCCACTCGAAGCAGGTTTCATGAACACAGAATAAACCTAATCCACAACTACAAAAAAAAACCACAGCATTTCTTTTTAGTCCCGGGGCTAGGTATGATCTGGTATAATCTGGTATGATCTGGTATAATCTGGTATAATCTGGTATGATCTGGTATAATATGGTATAATCTGGTATAATCTGGTATAATCTGGTATGATCTGGTATAATCTGGTATAATCTGGTATGATCTGGTATAATATGGTATAATCTGGTATAATCTGGTATAATCTGGTATGATCTGGTATGATCTGGTATGATCTGGTATGATCTGGTATAATCTGGTATTATCTGGTATAATCTGGTATGATCTGGTATAATCTGGTATGATCTGGTATGATCTGGTATAATCTGGTATAATCTGGTATGATCTGGTATGATCTGGTATAATCTGGTATGATCTGGTATAATCTGGTATGATCTGGTATAATATGGTATAATCTGGTATAATCTGGTATAATCTGGTATGATCTGGTATAATCTGGTATAATCTGGTATAATCTGGTATGATCTGGTATGATCTGGTATAATCTGGTATAATCTGGTATAATCTGGTATGATCTGGTATAATCTGGTATAATCTGGTGTAATCTGGTATTATCTGGTATGATCTGGTATAATCTGGTATGATCTGGTATAATCTGGTATGATCTGGTATAATCTGGTATAATCTGGTATAATCTGGTATGATCTGGTATGATCTGGTATGATCTGGTATGATCTGGTATAATCTGGTATTATCTGGTATAATCTGGTATGATCTGGTATAATCTGGTATGATCTGGTATGATCTGGTATAATCTGGTATAATCTGGTATGATCTGGTATGATCTGGTATAATCTGGTATAATCTGGTATAATCTGGTATGATCTGGTATAATCTGGTATGATCTGGTATAATCTGGTATAATCTGGTATTATCTGGTATAATCTGGTATGATCTGGTATAATCTGGTATTATCTGGTATAATCTGGTATAATCTGGTATAATCTGGTATGATCTGGTATGATCTGGTATAATCTGGTATGATCTGGTATGATCTGGTATAATCTGGTATGATCTGGTATAATCTGGTATTATCTGGTATAATCTGGTATAATCTGGTATAATCTGGTATGATCTGGTATAATCTGGTATAATCTGGTATAATCTGGTATGATCTGGTATAATCTGGTATGATCTGGTATAATCTGGTATGATCTGTGTCTGGGAAACCAGCCCCTTTGTTCTCCAACAGTTCAACAGACACGACGAATCTGCCAGAGACACAAAACAATAAAACAAGTCTGTCAGGTGACAGATTATTATCCCAGTCTCATCCTGTTGAGCCCTTTGGGAGGAAATGACCTGCGAAAGACTGGGACAACATACATTACATACAACATACATACAACATACATACATTACATACACCATACATACAACATACAACAATTACATACAACATTCATACAACATACATACAACATACATACAACATACAACAATTACATACAACATTCATACAACATACATACATTACATACAACATACATACAACATACATACAACATACAACAATTACATACAACATACAACAATTACATACAACATACATACAACATACAACAATTACATACAACATACATACATTAAATACAACATACATACAACATTCATACAACATACATACAACATGTATACAACATACAACATTCATACAATTACATACAACATTCATACAACATACAACAATTACATACAACATTCATACAACATACATACAACATGTATACAACATACAACATACATACATTACATACAACATACAGTGCCTTGCGAAAGTATTCGGCCCCCTTGAACTTTGCGACCTTTTGCCACATTTCAGGCTTCAAACATAAAGATATAAAACTGTATTTTTTTGTGAAGAATCAACAACAAGTGGGACACAGTCATGAAGTGGAAGGACATTTATTGGATATTTCAAACTTTTTTAACAAATCAAAAACTGAAATATTGGGCGTGCAAAATGATTCAGCCCCTTTACTTTCAGTGCAGCAAACTCTCTCCAGAAGTTCAGTGAGGATCTCTGAATGATCCAATGTTGACCTAAATGACTAATGATGATAAATACAATCCACCTGTGTGTAATCAAGTCTCCGTATAAATGCACCTGCACTGTGAATGTCTCAGAGGTCCGTTAAAAGCGCAGAGAGCATCATGAAGAACAAGGAACACACCAGGCAGGTCCGAGATACTACTGTGAAGAAGTTTAAAGCCAGATTTGGATACAAAAAGATTGCCCAAGCTTTAAACATCCCAAGGAGCACTGTGCAAGCGATAATATTGAAATGGAAGGAGTATCAGACCACTGCAAATCTACCAAGACCTGGCCGTCCCTCTAAACTTTCAGCTCATACAAGGAGAAGACTGATCAGAGATGCAGCCAAGAGGCCCATGATCACTCTGGATGAACTGCAGAGATCTACAGCTGAGGCGGGAGACTCTGTCCATAGGACAACAATCAGTCGTATATTGCACAAATCTGGCCTTTATGGAAGAGTGGCAAGAAGAAAGCCATTTCTTAAAGATATCCATAAAAAGTGTCGTTTAAAGTTTGCCACAAGCCACCTGGGAGACACACCAAACATGTGGAAGAAGGTGCTCTGGTCAGATGAAACCAAAATTGAACTTTTTGTTAACAATGCAAAACGTTATGTTTGGCGTAAAAGCAACACAGCTGAACACACCATCCCCACTGTCAAACATGGTGGTGGCAGCATCATGGTTTGGGCCTGCTTTTCTTCAGCAGGGACAGGGAAGATGGTTAAAATTGATGGGAAGATGGATGGAGCCAAATACAGGACCATTCTGAAAGAAAACCTGATGGAGTCTGCAAAAGACCTGACTGGGACGGAGATTTGTCTTCCAACAAGACAATGATCCAAAACATAAAGCAAAATCTACAATGGAATGGTTCAAAAATAAACATATCCAGGTGTTAGAATGGCCAAGTCAAAGTCCAGACCTGAATCCAATCGACAATCTGTGGAAAGAACTGAAAACTGCTGTTCACAAATGCTCTCCATCCAACCTCACTGAGCTCGAGCTGTTTTGCAAGGAGGAATGGGAAAAAAATTCAGTCTCTCGATGTGCAAAACTGATAGAGACATACCCCAAGCGACTTACAGCTGTAATCGCAGCAAAAGGTGGCGCTACAAAGTATTAACTTAAGGGGGCTGAATAATTTTGCACGCCCAATTTTTCAGTTTTTGATTTGTTAAAAAAGTTTGAAATATCCAATAAATGTCGTTCCACTTCATGATTGTGTCCCACTTGTTGTTGATTCTTCACAAAAAAATACAGTTTTATATATTTATGTTTGAAGCCTGAAATGTGGCAAAAGGTTGCAAAGTTCAAGGGGGCTCAATAATTTCGCAAGGCACTGTACATACAACATACCTACAACATACATACAACAGACATACAACATACATACATTACATACAACATACATACAACATACATAAAACATACATACATACATGCATGCATACATACATGCATACATACATACATACATACATACATACAAACAACATACAACAATTACATACAACATTCATACAACATACATACAACATACATACATTAAATACAACATACATACAACATACATACAACATACATACAACATACATACAACATACATACATACATACATACATACAACATACATGCATACATACATACATGCATACATACATTCATGTATGTTATACGGTCAAAACAACACAAACTGATCTGGGACCAGGCTATATAATCATATGGTCAAAACAACACAAACTGATCTGGGACCAGGCTATATAATCATATGGTCAAAACAACACAAACTGATCTGGGACCAGGCTACATAATCATATGGTCAAAACAACACAAACTGATCTGGGACCAGGCTACATAATCATATGGTCAAAACAACACAAACTGATCTGGGACCAGGCTATATAATCATATGGTCAAAACAACACAAACTGATCTGGGACCAGGCTATATAATCATATGGTCAAAACAACACAAACTGATCTGGGACCAGGCTATATAATCATATGGTCAAAACAACACAAACTGATCTGGGACCAGGCTATATAATCATATGGTCAAAACAACACAAACTGATCTGGGACCAGGCTATATAATCATATGGTCAAAACAACACAAACTGATCTGGGACCAGGCTACATAATCATATGGTCAAAACAACACAAACTGATCTGGGACCAGGCTACATAATCATATGGTCAAAACAACACAAACTGATCTGGGACCAGGCTACATAATTATATGTCCATTGATCAATGTCCTGCCACAGCTCCTGCCTCTCTAATACCTTTAACAGACACTAAGTGATTGTATCGAGACCTCCCACCCTCCTCCCTTGTTATCAGATTAGACCAATGACAGCAGAGTGAATCACTCACTGCCCAATAGACTCACTCCTATCCATCTGTCACACTAGCCACTGCTTCCTTGTGTTGGTGAGGAGGGAAACAGGCTGGGATCCAGCGTGGTCTGTTACTTTATAACTGAACTTACGAAGAACATTGTCGGTCAAGTATCTTGTTGTATCATATTAAGCTCTATTGAATAATCACTTTTAGGAGGAGCAAACCAGAGAGAGGACATTCCTTAATCTGCTTTATAACTGAATCTCTCTCTCTCTCTCTCTCCCTCCCTCCCTCCCCCCCTCTCTCTCTCTCTCTCTCTCTCTCTCTCTTCCTCCCTCTCTCTCTCTCCCTTTCTCTCCCTCTCTCTCTCTCTCTCTCTCTCTCTCCCTCTCCCCCCCCCTCTCTCTCTCTCTCCCTCTCTCCCCCCCTCTCTCTCTCCCCCCCCCCCCCCCCCCCTCTCCCTCTCTCAGAGTATTTTTAGATGACATAAAGATATCCATTACTTAGACGGTTTTTCATCCTATTTCCAGCAGCGTCCTTCCCGGATGGCCGTCCGCCCGGTGGTCCTAAAGAGAAGGGTTCCAGCGAGGTTATTGATGGAGGATCTACGGGGAGCATCCCAAACGGCACCCTAGTCCCTACATAGTGCACTGGCTTTGGCCAAAAGCCCTATCAAAAAGCAGTGCACTATATGGGGAATATAGGGTGGCAACCTAAAAACAGTGATGACACGCGGGGGTGATGGGTTAGTGAATATTAGAAGATGAACTATTAAAAATGCATATGACTTCATTAATTATTGGGCTAAGGGCGGGGCTCTATGTGGAGACAGCTTGTGTCAGTCTCTTCTTCGTTTTGGCTTTATAGAGGGCAGCTGAGGGAGAGAGGAGGGAGGAGGGGAAGAGGGCTTTTTGTTTTGACTTTATAGAGGGCAGCTGAGGGAGAGAGGGAGGAGAGGAGGGAGGGAGGAGAGGAGGGAGGGGGGGGGGAAGAGGGCTTTTTGTTTTGACTTTATAGAGGGCAGCTGAGGGAGAGAGGGAGGAGAGGAGGGAGGGAGGGGAAGAGGACTTTTTGTTTTGACTTTATAGAGGGCAGCTGAGGGAGAGAGGGAGGAGAGGAGGGAGGGGAAGAGGGCTTTTTGTTTTGACTTTATAGAGGGCAGCTGAGGGAGAGAGGGAGGAGAGGAGGGGAAGAGGGGAGGAGGGAAGGAGGGGAAGAGGGCTTTTTGTTTTGACTTTATAGAGGGCAGCTGAGGGAGAGATGGAGGAGAGGAGGGGAAGAGGGGAGGAGGGAAGGAGGGGAAGAGGGCTTTTTGTTTTGACTTTATAGAGGGCAGCTGAGGGAGAGAGGGAGGAGAGGAGGGGAGGGGAAGAGGGGAGGAGGGAAGGAGGGGAAGAGGGCTTTTTGTTTTGACTTTATAGAGGACAGCTGAGGGAGAGACGGAGGAGAAGAGGAGGGGAAGAGGGGAGGAGGGAAGGAGGGGAAGAGGGCTTTTTGTTTTGACTTTATAGAGGGCAGCTGAGGGAGAGAGGGAGGAGAGGAGGGGAAGAGGGCTTTTTGTTTTGACTTTATAGAGGGCAGCTGAGGGAGAGAGGGAGGAGAAGAGGAGGGGAAGAGGGCTTTTTGTTTTGACTTT
>NC_048582.1:747250-757250 GCF_013265735.2 Oncorhynchus mykiss | reverse complement strand
GGTCCCCTTCCCTGGGCCGTGCTGGCTGTCTGCCTGTCTGTCTGCCTGTCTGTCTGTCTCTGGCTGTATCTACACAGTAGTGTCTCTGTTTCTACCAGACTTTAATGTAACGTCTGCTGATGGCACTGTGGCCTTTGACCAGAGAGAGGAC
Source organism: Oncorhynchus mykiss (assembly GCF_013265735.2). Taxonomy (NCBI): domain Eukaryota; kingdom Metazoa; phylum Chordata; class Actinopteri; order Salmoniformes; family Salmonidae; genus Oncorhynchus; species Oncorhynchus mykiss. The sequence goes on along the minus strand of NC_048582.1, from coordinate 757,099 downwards.
CTGTCGTACTCCTGAAACAGCCTCTAAAAGGTAAGAGAAACAGTCCTGTGTGTGTGTGTGTGTGTGTGTGTGTGTGGAAGCTGAACGGCTTCTAGTTGAGGATCACTCTGCTTGTAGAATGGCTAATGTTGTCGTAGGACCTGTTGTCCTGGTAACGGAATGGCTTCTTTCTGGGAGTTTTTTACTTAAATTGTTGTTGTAACTTTGACAATTTAGTTTAGCATGATCTAGAATGTAACATTTTCTAGACTTATTTCTAAATAATTGTTTGTCTTATTTTTTTTTTAAAGTTAAATTTATGATTGGATTGTTATGGTAATAAATGGGACTGATTTGGTTTCAGAAAAGAAAAATGGCTTTCTGTTTATTCTGTTAATTGTATTAAAATATATATATATTAAATGAATTGTATAAAATATAGTAATGGCTTTCTGTTTATTCTGTTTATTTTAATAAAATATATATATATTAAATGAATTGTATAAAATATAGTAATGGTTCCGTCTTGAAGATAGAAATGTAAGAAGTATTATTCTCCATTTGGCTCAGTCGACCCTCTGGTTATAACGCCAAACTGATTGACAGGGTTGTCATTTCCATGGTGACTACAGGCGCTTTAGAATGCAAGGCAACTGACCAATGGGGTTTATGACAGCTACTGCTGCAGACTCACAAGACAATTCCAACTCTCTGCTCTGATTGGATAAATCACTGAACTATTGTGGAAAATGTAAACACAAGTCAGAACTCTGCTACTTAGGCCATTGTCAGAAATGACTCTCTTCAGTACCAGCCTTTGATAAAAAATGTTTGTATATATATATATATATATTTTAAATGTTAGTATATTATATTTAAAAAAAATGTTAGTATATTATTTTTTTTAAATGTTAATATATTATGTGGATTTTTTTCAAAAATTCCACAAATGACCCAGAAATGAATAAAGTAAATGTCTGAGTTAAAATACAGAATTGAATTACAGTGTAGAGACACGACAGTTGTAACTGGTGAGGTCAGCTTCGAGAACAGTACATGATAAATAAACCGTGTAAAATATAGATAGATCAAAAAATATATTGTAATTTGTAAAGATTCAGTTTGAAATATTATTTTGTTTTATAACTTTATTTTCCGAAATAGTGACTTTTTATTTAACATTTTTAATGTACTTTATTACACACAAAATTCCTTTGAAGGGAAGCATGAGTTGAGAATGTGTATAACAAAGCAGAGTGACATGGGAGACAGTCTAGAGGAGACCGTCTAGAGGAGACAGTCTAGAGGAGGCAATACTGTCTATTGGGAGGTACGGTCAATCACATGGGAGCCAGTCTAGAGGAGACAGTCTAGAGGAGAGAGTCTAGAGGAGACAGTCTAGAGGAGGCAGTCTATAGGAGACAGTCTAGAGGAGACAGTCTAGAGGAGACAGTCTAGAGGAGACAGTCTAGAGGAGGCAGTCTAGAGGAGACAGTCTAGAGGAGGCAGTCGAGAGGAGACAGTCGAGAGGAGGCAATACTGTCTATTGGGAGGTACGGTCAATCACATGGGAGCCAGTCTAGAGGAGACAGTCTAGAGGAGAGAGTCTAGAGGAGACAGTCTAGAGGAGGCAGTCTATAGGAGACAGTCTAGAGGAGACAGTCTAGAGGAGACAGTCTAGAGGAGACAGTCTAGAGGAGGCAGTCTAGAGGAGACAGTCTAGAGGAGGCAGTCGAGAGGAGACAGTCGAGAGGAGGCAGTCGAGAGGACACCGTCTAGAGAAGACAGTCTAGAGGAGACAGTCCAGAGGAGACAGTCTAGAGGAGACAGTCGAGAGGAGACAGTCTAGAGGAGGCAGTCGAGAGGAGGCAGTCGAGAGGAGACAATACTGTCTATTGGGAGGTACGGTCAGTCACATGGGAGACAGTCTAGAGGAGACAGTCGAGAGGACACCGTCTAGAGGAGGCAGTCTAGAGGAGAAAGTCTAGAGGAGACAATACTGTCTATTGGGAGGTACGGTCAATCACATGGGAGCCAGTCTAGAGGAGACAGTCTAGAGGAGAGAGTCTAGAGGAGAGAGTCTAGAGGAGGCAGTCTATAGGAGACAGTCTAGAGGAGACAGTCTAGAGGAGACCGTCTAGAGGAGGCAGTCTAGAGGAGGCAGTCTAGAGGAGACAGTCTAGAGGAGGCAGTCGAGAGGAGACAGTCGAGAGGAGGCAGTCGAGAGGACACCGTCTAGAGGAGACAGTCTAGAGGAGACAGTCTAGAGGAGGCAGTCGAGAGGAGACAGTCTAGAGGAGGCAGTCGAGAGGAGGCAATACTGTCTATTAGGAGGTACGGTCAGTCACATGGGAGACAGTCTAGAGGAGACAGTCGAGAGGAGGCAGTCGAGAGGAGGCAGTCGAGAGGACACCGTCTAGAGGAGGCAGTCTAGAGGAGAAAGTCTAGAGGAGACAGTCTAGAGGAGACAGTCTAGAGGAGGCAGTCGAGAGGAGGCAGTCTAGAGGAGACAGTCTAGAGGAGACAGTCTAGAGGAGTCAATACTGTCTATTGGGAGGTACGGTCAGTCACATGGTAAGACAGTCTAGAGGAGGCAGTCGAGAGGAGACAGTCTAGAGGAGGCAATACTGTCTATTGGGAGGTACGGTCAGTCACATGGGAAACGGCGAGAGGAGACAGTCTAGAGGAGACAGTCTAGAGGAGGCAATACTGTCTATTGGGAGGTACGATCAGTCACATGGGAGACGGCGAGAGGAGACCGTCTAGAGGAGACAGTCTAGAGGAGCCAGTCTAGAGGAGACCGTCTAGAGGAGACAATACTGTCTATTGGGAGGTACGGTCAGTCACTTGGGAGACATTCTAGAGGAGACAGTCTAGAGGAGGCAGTCGAGAGGAGGCAATACTGTCTATTGGGAGGTACGGTCAGTCACATGGGAGATGGCGAGAGGAGACCGTCTAGAGGAGACAGTCTAGAGGAGCCAGTCTAGAGGAGACAATACTGTCTATTGGGAGGTACGGTCAGTCTCGTGGGAGACAGTCTAGAGAAGACAGTCTAGAGGAGACAGTCCAGAGGAGACAGTCTAGAGGAGACAGTCTAGAGGAGGCAGTCTAGAGGAGACAATCTAGAGGAAACAGTCTAGAGGAGAAAATACTGTCTATTGGGAGGTACGGTCAGTCTCATGGGAGACAGTCTAGAGAAGACAGTCTAGAGGAGACAGTCCAGAGGAGACAGTCTAGAGGAGACAGTCTAGAGGAGGCAGTCTAGAGGAGACAGTCTAGAGGAGACAGTCTAGAGGAGACAATACTGTCTATTGGGAGGTACGGTCAGTCTCATGGGAGACAGTCTAGAGAAGACAGTCTAGAGGAGACAGTCCAGAGGAGACAGTCTAGAGGAGACAGTCTAGAGGAGGCAGTCTAGAGGAGACAGTCTAGAGGAGACAGTCTAGAGGAGAAAATACTGTCTATTGGGAGGTACGGTCAGTCACATGGGAGACAGTCTAGAGGAGACAATACTGTCTATTGGGAGGTACGGTCAGTCACATGGGAGACAGTCTAGAGGAGACAGTACTGTCTATTGGGAGGTACAGTCAGTCACATGGGAGACAGTCTAGAGGAGACAATACTGTCTATTGGGAGGTACGGTCAGTCACATGGGAGACAGTCTAGAGGAGACAGTACTGTCTATTGGGAGGTACGGTCAGTCACATGGGAGACAGTCTAGAGGAGACAGTCTAGAGGAGCAATACTGTCTATTGGGAGGTACGGTCAGTCACATGGGAGACAGTCTAGAGGAGACAATACTGTCTATTGGGAGGTACGGTCAGTCACATGGGAGACAGTCTAGAGGAGACAGTACTGTCTATTGGGAGGTACGGTCAGTCACATGGGAGACAGTCTAGAGGAGACAATACTGTCTATTGGGAGGTACGGTCAGTCACATGGGAGACAGTCTAGAGGAGCAATACTGTCTATTGGGAGGTACGGTCAGTCACATGGGAGACAGTCTAGAGGAGACAGTACTGTCTATTGGGAGGTACGGTCTGTCACATGGGAGACAGTCTAGAGGAGCAATACTGTCTATTGGGAGGTACGGTCTGTCACATGGGAGACAGTCTAGAGGGACAATAGTCTCTAAGTAATGTTTAATGTAAACATGACATGGCAGAGAGACTAGCACAACATTCAATTCTAGTCATCCTTTAGCCTCTAGTTTATCCTGTCTTCTAGTCATCCTTTAGTCCCTAGTGGATCCTGTTCTAGTCATCCTTTATTCTCTAGTGTATTCTGTTCTAGTCATCCTTTAGTCTCTAGTTTATCCTGTCTTCTAGTCATCCTTTAGTCTCTAGTGGAGCCTGTCTTCTAGTCATCCTTTAGTCTCTAGTGGATCCTGTCTTCTAGTCATCCTTTAGTCTCTAGTGGATCCTGTCTTCTAATCAGCCTTTAGTCTCTAATTTATCCTCTCTTCTAGTCATCCTTTAGTCTCTAGTGGATCTTGTTTTCTAGTCATCCTTTAGTCTCTAGTTTATCCTGTCTTCTAGTCATCCTTTAGTCTCTAGTTTATCCTGTCTTCTAGTCATCCTTTAGTCTCTAGTGGATCCTGTTCTAGTCATCCTTTAGTCTCTAATTTATCCTGTCTTCTAGTCATCTTTTAGTCTCTAGTTTATCCTGTCTTCTAGTCATCCTTTAGTCTCTAGTTTTTCCTGTCTTCTAGTCATCCTTTAGTCTCTAGTTTATCCTGTCTTTTAGTCATCCTTTAGTCTAGTTTATCCTGTCTTCTAGTCCTCCTTTAGTCTCTAGTTTTTCCTGTCTTCTAGTCATCTTTTAGTCTCTAGTTGATCCTGTCTTCTAGTCATCCTTTAGTCTCTAGTTGATCCTGTCTTCTAGTCATCCTTTAGTCTCTAGTTTATCCTGTCTTCTAGTCCTCCTTTAGTCTCTAGTTTATCCTGTTCCAGTCCTCCTTTAGCCTCTAGTGCATCCTGTGTTTGCAACTAAAAGAGGTTGAAACACTGAAGTGTTTTTTTGGTTGATATTATAAGTAAGGTTGAGGCAGATAGAGAAATAAAAATAAAGACAGACAGAGAGAGACAAAGAAAAAGAGAGAGAGAGTATTGGTTGGGTTTGCTGAGAGGTTAATGGCACTCCTCTTCCTCCAGTCTTGAGAATTGATCCAGAGTATTGGATTGAACATAAAGCTGTTGTTACTGGATATGCCCCTGCTGCTGCTGTTATCTATTAGTCTGCTCTCTCTCTCTCTCTCTCTCTCCCTCTCCCTCTCCCTCTCCCTCCCTCTCTCTCTCTCTCTCTCTCTCTCACTCTCTCTCTCACTCTCCCTCTCTGTCTCTCTCTCTCTCTGTCTGTCTCTCTCTCTCTCTGTCTCTCTCTCTCCCTGTCTCTCTATCCCTGTCTCTCTCTCTCCCTGTCTCTCTCTCTCCCTGTGTCTGTCTCTCTCTCTCTCTCTCTCTCTCTCTCTCTCTCTCTCTCTCTCTCTCTGATGGCCTGGATAAGAAATGCTTACCAAAGAGGATACACGCAGACACAAACACAGAGAGAGAGAGAGAGAGAGAGACACACAGCCCTGCAGGGGAGATATGGTTTCCCTCCCCGTCCCTGAGGGAACAACTACCACATGCTGCTAGCTCAGGAACTTTTTATCTCGTCCTGCAAATTCAGACCCTTATCAAGTTACTGCTGGGCCCTGGCCTACTGAACTGCCTGTGTCACAAACACCACCCTATTCCCTACATAGTGCACTACTTTTGACCAGAGCCATTTACAAGTAGTGCGCCATCACAGAACCAGACGTTCAGACTCATCTCTGAGAAAGGAGGGGGCTAGTCATTAAGATGCATCTGCTTTTCACAGATAACAATAAAGGGGTTTTTGTGGATCATTGTGCAGTTTAGAGATATAGGTGTGTTGGGCTGGATAGAACTCATTCTGCAGGTACAGTAAAGATAAAGCAACATGCTGGCTGTGGTAAGTAGACCGGCTGTGGTAAGTAGGCCGGCTGTGGTAAGTAGACCGGCTGTGGTAAGTAGACCGGCTGTGGTAAGTACACCGGCTGTGGTAAGTACACCGGCTGTGGTAAGTAGACCGGCTGTGGTAAGTACACCGGCTGTGGTAAGTACACCGGCTGTGGTAAGTAGACCGGCTGTGGTAAGTACACCGGCTGTGGTAAGTACACCGGCTGTGGTAAGTAGACCGGCTGTGGTAAGTAGACCGGCTGTGGTAAGTAGACCGGCTGTGGTAAGTACGCCGGCTGTGGTAAGTAGGCCGGCTGTGGTAAGTAGACCGGCTGTGGTAAGTACACCGGCTGTGGTAAGTAGACCGGCTGTGGTAAGTAGACCGGCTGTGGTAAGTAGACCGGCTGTGGTAAGTAGACCGGCTGTGGTAAGTAGACCGGCTGTGGTAAGTACACCGGCTGTGGTAAGTAGACCGGCTGTGGTAAGTAGACCGGCTGTGGTAAGTACACCGGCTGTGGTAAGTACACCGGCTGTGGTAAGTAGACCGGCTGTGGTAAGTAGACCGGCTGTGGTAAGTACACCGGCTGTGGTAAGTAGACCGGCTGTGGTAAGTAGACCGGCTGTGGTAAGTAGACCGGCTGTGGTAAGTACACCGGCTGTGGTAAGTAGACCGGCTGTGGTAAGTACACCGGCTGTGGTAAGTAGACCGGCTGTGGTAAGTAGACCAGCTGTGGTAAGTAGACCGGCTGTGGTAAGTAGACCGGCTGTGGTAAGTAGACCGGCTGTGGTCAGTAGACCAGCTGTGGTAAGTAGACCGGCTGTGGTAAGTAGACCGGCTGTGGTAAGTAGATGGGCTGTGGTAAGTAGACCGGCTGTGGTAAGTAGATCGGCTGTGGTAAGTAGATCGGCTGTGGTAAGTAGATGAGCTGTGGTAAGTAGATGGGCTGTGGTAAGTAGACCGGCTGTGGTAAGTAGACCGGCTGTGGTAAGTAGACCGGCTGTGGTAAGTAGACCGGCTGTGGTAAGTACACCGGCAGTGGTAAGTAGACCGGCTGTGGTAAGTAGACCGGCTGTGGTAAGTAGATGGGCTGTGGTAAGTAGACCGGCTGTGGTAAGTAGACCGGCTGTGGTAAGTAGATGGGCTGTGGTAAGTAGATGGGCTGTGGTAAGTAGACCGGCTGTGGTAAGTAGATGGGCTGTGGTAAGTAGACCGGCTGTGGTAAGTAGATGGGCTGTGGTAAGTAGATGGGCTGTGGTAAGTAGATGGGCTGTGGTAAGTAGACCGGCTGTGGTAAGTAGACCGGCTGTGGTAAGTAGATGGGCTGTGGTAAGTAGATGGGCTGTGTTAAGTAGATGGGCTGTGGTAAGTAGACCGGCTGTGGTAAGTAGATGGGCTGTGGTAAGTAGATGGGCTGTGGTAAGTAGACCGGCTGTGGTAAGTAGACCGGCTGTGGTAAGTAGATGGGCTGTGGTAAGTAGATGGGCTGTGGTAAGTAGATCGGCTGTGGTAAGTAGATCGGCTGTGGTAAGTAGATCGGCTGTGGTAAGTAGATGGGCTGTGGTAAGTAGATCGGCTGTGGTAAGTAGACCGGCTGTGCTGAGCACTTTTTGCTGAGGGCATCTCTTGGTGGAATATCACAGGGAATATCATCAATCTGTTTTTTTAATTTTTTATTTTTTTTAAACATGATTATCATGATCGTCAACTCACAAAATATGATGACCGGGACACATCTGGGTCGAAAACAACGTCTTTGGCAAAGAGACAATTGACTAACCTTTCAGTGAGTGCCAAACCTCTTCCTTCCTTTATAATAGACCTCATAGGATCATCATTACATCTGCTCTTCACGTACAGCACAGAGCACCTCTCTGCCAGTCTCTGCCAGTCTCTGCTAGTTCCTACCAGTCTCTGCCAGACTCTGCTAGTTCCTACCAGTCTCTGCCAGTCTCTACCAGTCTCTGCCAGACTCTGCTAGTTCCTACCAGTCTCTGCCAGACTCTGCTAGTTCCTACCAGTCTCTGCCAGTCTCTGCTAGTTCCTACCAGTCTCTGCCAGTCTCTGCTAGTTCCTACCAGTCTCTGCCAGACTCTGCTAGTTCCTACCAGTCTCTGCCAGACTCTGCTAGTTCCTACCAGTCTCTGCCAGACTCTGCTAGTTCCTACCAGTCTCTGCCAGTCTCTGCTAGTTCCTACCAGTCTCTGCCAGGCTCTGCTAGTTCCGACCAGTCTCTGCCAGACTCTGCTAGTTCCTACCAGTCTCTGCCAGTCTCTGCTAGTTCCTACCAGTCTCTGCCAGACTCTGCTGGTTCTGACCAGTCTCTGCCAGTCTCTGCCAGTCTCTGCCAGTTTCTACCAGTCTCAGCCAGTTGTTACCAGTCTCTGCCAGTCTCTGCCAGTCTCTACCAGTCTCTACCAGTCTCTGCCAGTTTATACCAGTCTCTGCCAGTCTCTACCAGTCTCTACCAGTATCTACCAGTCTCTGCCAGTTTCTAACAGTCTCTACCAGTCTCTGCCAGTTTCTACCAGTCTCTGCCAGTCTCAGCCAGTTGTTACCAGTCTCTGCCAGTCTCTGCCAGTCTCTACCAGTCTCTGCCAGTCTCAGCCAGTTGTTACCAGTCTCTGCCATCTCTGCCAGTCTCTGCCAGTCTCAGCCAGTTGTTACCAGTCTCTGCCAGTCTCTACCAGTGTCTGCCAGTCTCTACCAGTGTCTGCCAGTCTCTGCCAGTCTCTACCAGTCTCTACCAGTCTCTGCTAGTATCTACCAGTCTCTGCCAGTCTCTGGGATCCAGCTCCCCAAGTCTACTCTTGGCACCTGTAATAGTGCCATCTTCACAGCGCCCCCGAGAGGGGTTTCCGACACGGAGTCCGGAGAGGCCCATTCTAAACGGGGGAAAGTGGACCCGGTAGGACGGGACATCAGAGTTCTGTGTTGAAATAATTAGCCTGCTTAGTGCACCATCTGGGCTGGTGGAGCTGGCACGGGGCTTAGCCAGATGCTACCTGGGTAATACTGCTACTGAGGCTTTAATACAGAGACTAGCTGGAATAGGAACGCTTCCCTTGTGTTCTCTGTTGAGACGCACTGTCCTCTCTGTTGAGACGCACTGTCCTCTCTGTTGAGACGCACAGTCCTCTCTGTTGAGACGCACTGTCCTCTCTGTTGAGACGCACTGTCCTCTCTGTTGAGACGCACTGTCCTCTCTGTTGAGACGCACTGTCCTCTCTGTTGAGACGCACTGTCCTCTCTGTTGAGACGCACAGTCCTCTCTGTTGAGAAGCACTGTCCTCTCTGTTGAGACGCACTGTCCTCTCTGTTGAGACGCACAGTCCTCTCTGTTGAGAAGCACTGTCCTCTCTGTTGAGAAGCACTGTCCTCTCTGTTGAGAAGCACTGTCCTCTCCGTTGAGAAGCGCTGTCCTCTCTGTTGAGAAGCACTGTCCTCTCTGTTGAGACGCACTGTCCTCTCTGTTGAGACACAACGTCCTCTCTGTTGAGACACACCGTCCTCTCTGTTGTGACACAACATCCTCTCTGTAGAGACACAATGTCCTCTCTGTTAAGACACAACGTCCTCTCTGTTGAGAAGCACTGTCCTCTCTGTTGAGACGCACTGTCCTCTCTGTTGAGACACAACGTCCTCTCTGTTGAGACACACCGTCCTCTCTGTTGTGACACAACGTCCTCTCTGTAGAGACACAACGTCCTCTCTGTTGATCCACAACGTCCTCTCTGTTGAGCACACCGTCCTCTCTGTTGTGACACAACGTCCTCTCTGTAGAGACACAACGTCCTCTCTGTTGTGACACAACGTCCTCTCTGTTGAGACACAACGTCCTCTCTGTTGAGACACAACGTCCTCTCTGTTGAGACACAACGTCCTCTCTGTTGAGCACACCGTCCTCTC
>NC_048582.1:737250-739750 GCF_013265735.2 Oncorhynchus mykiss | reverse complement strand
CAGGGCAGGTCCAGACTGAAGGTAGATGTTACCATGGCAGGTCCAGACTGGGGGTAGATGTTACCATGGCAGGTCCAGACTGGGGGTAGATGTTACCAGGGCAGGTCCAGACTGGGGGTAGATGTTACCAGGGCAGGTCCAGACTGGGGGTAGATGTTACCAGGGCAGGTCCAGACTGGGGGTAGATGTTACCAGGGCAGGTCCAGACTGGGGGTAGATGTTACCAGGGCAGGTCCAGACTGGGGGTAGATGTTACCAGGGCAGGTCCAGACTGGGGGTAGATGTTACCAGGGCAGGTCCAGACTGGGGGTAGATGGTACCAGGGCAGGTCCAGGCTGGGGGTAGATGTTACCAGGGCAGGTCCAGACTGGGGGTAGATGTTACCAGGGCAGGTCCAGACTGGGGGTAGATGTTACCAGGGCAGGTCCAGACTGGGGGTAGATGTTACCAGGGCAGGTCCCGACTGGGGGTAGATGTTACCAGGGCAGGTCCAGACTGGGGGTAGATGTTACCAGGGCAGGTCCAGACTGGGGGTAGATGTTACCAGGGCAGGTCCAGACTGGGGGTAGATGTTACCAGGGCAGGTCCAGACTGGGGGTAGATGTTACCAGGGCAGGTCCAGACTGGGGGTAGATGTTACCAGGGCAGGTCCAGACTGGGGGTAGATGTTACCAGGGCAGGTCCAGACTGGGGGTAGATGTTACCAGGGCAGGTCCAGACTGGGGGTAGATGTTACCAGGGCAGGTCCAGACTGGGGGTAGATGTTACCAGGGCAGGTCCAGACTGGGGGTAGATGTTACCAGGGCAGGTCCAGACTGGGGGTAGATGTTACCAGGGCAGGTCCTGACTGGGGGTAGATGTTACCAGGGCAGGTCCAGACTGGGGGTAGATGTTACCAGGGCAGGTCCAGACTGGGGGTAGATGTTACCAGGGCAGGTCCAGACTGGGGGTAGATGTTACCATGGCAGGTCCAGACTGGGGGTAGATGTTACCAGGGCAGGTCCAGACTGGTGGTAGATGTTACCAGGGCAGGTCCAGACTGGGGGTAGATGTTACCAGGGCAGGTCCAGACTGGGGGTAGATGTTACCAGGGCAGGTCCAGACTGGGGGTAGATGTTACCAGGGCAGGTCCAGACTGGGGGTAGATGTTACCAGGGCAGGTCCAGACTGAAGGTAGATGTTACCATGGCAGGTCCAGACTGGGGGTAGATGTTACCATGGCAGGTCCAGACTGGGGGTAGATGTTACCAGGGCAGGTCCAGACTGGGGGTAGATGTTACCAGGGCAGGTCCAGACTGGGGGTAGATGTTACCAGGGCAGGTCCAGACTGGGGGTAGATGTTACCAGGGCAGGTCCAGACTGGGGGTAGATGTTACCAGGGCAGGTCCAGACTGGGGGTAGATGTTACCAGGGCAGGTCCAGACTGGGGGTAGATGTTACCAGGGCAGGTCCAGACTGGGGGTAGATGGTACCAGGGCAGGTCCAGGCTGGGGGTAGATGTTACCAGGGCAGGTCCAGACTGGGGGTAGATGTTACCAGGGCAGGTCCAGACTGGGGGTAGATGTTACCAGGGCAGGTCCAGACTGGGGGTAGATGTTACCAGGGCAGGTCCCGACTGGGGGTAGATGTTACCAGGGCAGGTCCAGACTGGGGGTAGATGTTACCAGGGCAGGTCCAGACTGGGGGTAGATGTTACCAGGGCAGGTCCAGACTGGGGGTAGATGTTACCAGGGCAGGTCCAGACTGGGGGTAGATGTTACCAGGGCAGGTCCAGACTGGGGGTAGATGTTACCAGGGCAGGTCCAGACTGGGGGTAGATGTTACCAGGGCAGGTCCAGACTGGGGGTAGATGTTACCAGGGCAGGTCCAGACTGGGGGTAGATGTTACCAGGGCAGGTCCAGACTGGGGGTAGATGTTACCAGGGCAGGTCCAGACTGGGGGTAGATGTTACCAGGGCAGGTCCAGACTGGGCGGCAGGGAATTTTCAAGTAAAAAAAAATGCCCAAAAATAATAACAGTTCCTACATTTAAAAAAATACCTTTCGTTTGGACCTCGGTGTCCTCATATGTGTGTGTGTGTGTGTGTGTGTGTGTGTGTGTGTGTGTGTGTGTGTGTGTGTGTGTGTGGTTAAAAAAGTTAACCAATTAGCTGTGGGACAGAAAGGAACCAATTAGCTGGGGACAGAAAGGAACCAATTAGCTGTGGGACAGAAAGGAACCAATTAGCTGGGGGACAGAAAGGTACCAATTAGCTGGGGGACAGAAAGGAACCAATTAGCTATGGGACTGAAAGGAACCAATTAGCTGGGGACAGAAAGGAACCAATTAGCTGTGGGACAGAAAGGAACCAATTAGCTGTAGGACAGAAAGGAACCTATTAGCTGTGGGACAGAAAGGAACCTATTAGCTGTGGGACAGAAAGGAACCCAATTAGCTGTGGGACAGAAAGGAACCAATTAGCTGGGGACAGAAAGGAACCAATTAGCTGTGGGACAGAAA
>NC_048582.1:729750-732250 GCF_013265735.2 Oncorhynchus mykiss | reverse complement strand
TCAGGAAAGCCCCTGCTAACTGTGTTCCTCTTCATCAAGTCATATTCAGGAAAGCCCCTGCTAACTGTGTTCCTCTTCATCAAGTCATATTCAGGAAAGCCCCTGCTAACTGTGTTCCTCTTCATCAAGTCATATTCAGGAAAGCCCCTGCTAACTATGTTCCTCTTCATCAAGTCATATTCAGGAAAGCCCCTGCTAACTGTGTTCCTCTTCATCAAGTCATATTCAGGAAAGCCCCTGCTAACTGTGTTCCTCTTCATCAAGTCATATTCAGGAAAGCCCCTGCTAACTATGTTCCTCTTCATCAAGTCATATTCAGGAAAGCCCCTGCTAACTGTGTTCCTCTTCATCAAGTCATATTCAGGAAAACCCCTTCTAACAACCCCTCTATGTGCCTCTTCATCAAGTCATATTCAGGAAAGCCCCTGCTAACAACCCCTCTATGTGCCTCTTCATCAAGTCATATTCAGGAAAGCCCCTGCTTGGATCACAATACAGGAAAACATTCTCCATTTCCCTTCACCCAGAAGCAGGACAACATGTCTAATTCCCAAAGCAGAGCTGTACAGCAGCACTGGGAGAGACAGCATGTCTAATTTCCAAAGCAGAGCTGTACAGCAGCACTGGGAGAGACAGCATGTCTAATTCCCAAAGCAGAGCTGTACAGCAGCACGGGGAGAGACAGCATGTCTCATTCCCAAAGCAGAGCTGTACAGCAGCACTGGGAGAGACAGCATGTCTAATTCCCAAAGCAGAGCTGTACAGCAGCACGGGGAGAGACAGCATGTCTCATTCCCAAAGCAGAGCTGTACAGCAGCACTGGGAGAGACAGCATGTCTAATTCCCAAAGCAGAGCTGTACAGCAGCACTGGGAGAGACAGCATGTCTAATTCCCAAAGCAGAGCTGTACAGCAGCACGGGGGGAGACAGCATGTCTAATTCTCTGTATGCTTTGGGAGAGACAGCATGTCTAATTCTCTGTATGCTTTGGGAGAGACAGCATGTCTAATTCTCTGTATGCTTTGGGAGAGACAGCATGTCTAATTCTCTGTGTGCTTTGGGAGAGACAGCATGTCTAATTCTCTGTATGCTTTGGGAGAGACAGCATGTCTAATTCTCTGTATGCTTTGGGAGAGACAGCATGTCTAATTCTCTGTATGCTTTGGGAGAGACAGCATGTCTAATTCCCAAAGCAGAGCTGTACAGCAGCGTTTCCCTCTTTCATTCCATATTTTAGACAACAGTTGAAGTGGATTTTAGAGTTCGAACTGATCTCGTTCTAATCTAGCAGGTCATTTAAATCCCATTTCTCTCTATTGATTAGGTTGAACTCTCAGGAGAGAGAGAGAGAGAGAGAGAGAGAGAGAGGGGGAGAACTGATTTTTATCAGTCTCACAAGGACAATTGAGTCGCAGTTCTAACAGATACCAAGACCGGTGACCTTGGGGTCGTTCTAACGGGTGGAATATACTCTGGTCTATTAGGGAACACGTATTGAGAGACCTGCAGAGATGATAAATGATGTGGACATGATACGCAGTCGTACAGTTGAAGCATCCAGGCAAAGCAGTGGATCTGTTACACTGAACTACGAGTCGATGAGATTAATAAACGTAGATCAACGTTGTGTTGGTATGAAATCAACCGAGTCCTTTCACGGTGTTGATACCCACCTCCAACATAGTGAATCTACATACAGTGTCCTTCAGTTCAACAGTTACAACCACAGAGAGATTTATCTAAGAAGCAGAGATACTCCACTAGACTCCAGCACAGTCACAACCACAGAGAGATGTATCTAAGAAGCAGAGATACTCCACTAGACTCCAGCACAGTTAGGACCACCGAGAGATGTATCTAAGAAGCAGAGATACTCCACTAGACTCCAGCACAGTTAGGACCACAGAGAGATTTATCTAAGGAACATAGATACTTCACTAGACTCCAGCAGCCTTACAACCACAGAGAGATGTATCTAAGAAGCAGAGATACTCCACTAGACTCCAGCACAGTTAGGACCACAGAGAGATTTATCTAAGAAGCAGAGATACTCCACTGTACAACCACAGAGAGATTTATCTAAGGAGCAGAGATACTCCACTAGACTCCAGCACAGTTAGGACCACAGAGAGATTTATCTAAGAAGCAGAGATACTCCACTGTACAACCACCGAGAGATTTATCTAAGAAGCAGAGATACTCCACTGTACAACCACAGAGAGATGTATCTAAGAAGCAGAGATACTCTACTGTACAACCACAGAGAGATTTATCTAAGGAGCAGAGATACTCCACTAGACTCCAGTACAGTTAGGACCCCAGAGAGATTTATGTAAGGAGCAGAGATACTCCACTGTACAACCACAGAGAGATTTATCTTAAAAGCAGAGATACTCCACTAGACTCCAGCAGTAGCACGTCTGATTCATGTCATTTCACAGTGATTTGTTTTACTCTTGGAGAGGCTCATTTCCCCATACGATCACAGTGATGTTTTACT
>NC_048582.1:722250-724750 GCF_013265735.2 Oncorhynchus mykiss | reverse complement strand
TTTTCTAAATTATTTATTGATAGTCATTTTTCTGTGCTTTTTTTGGGGGGGTGGGGGGGGGGGGGTTTACAGTCATTCCACTGGCTTCTAATGCTGCTGTTGAGAATCACATCTTTATTTAGCAGGTTCGCTAGTTTGAAAGCCGGTCTGTGTGTTGTAAGGTACGTTATGCTTCACGGGCTGTTAAGATGTTGGATGTGGGGCCTGTTAGGTTTTTATTGAAGGAACTGTAGAAGGAACAACCAGGACATTTATCTGAGTAGTGTGAACATGAGACACGGCTCAGGCAACGCTAAACACAACCTAACGTCATTTAGTCCATGAGACACGGCTCAGGCAACGCTAAACACAACCTAACGTCATTTAGTCCATGAGACACGGCTCAGGCAACGCTAAACACAACCTAACATCATTTAATAACTAACACTGACATTATGACTGTGGTGGTGGGGGGCAGTCTGTACTCACTGATATTATGACTGTGGTGGGGGGCAGTCTGTACTCACTGATATTATGACTGTGGTGGGGGGCAGTCTGTACTCACTGACATTATGACTGTGGTGGGGGGCAGTCTGTACTCACTGACATTATGACTGTGGTGGGTGGCAGTCTGTACTCACTGACAATATGGCTGTGGTGGGGGGGGGGCAGTCTGTACTCACTGACATTATGACTGTGGTGGGTGGCAGTCTGTACTCACTGACATTATGACTGTGGTGGGGGGCAGTCTGTACTCACTGACATTATGACTGTGGTGGGGGGCAGTCTGTACTCACTGACATTATGACTGTGGTGGGTGGCAGTCTGTACTCACTGACATTATGACTGTGATGGGTGGCAGTCTGTACTCACTGACATTATGACTGTGGTGGGTGGCAGTCTGTACTCACTGACATTATGACTGTGGTGGGTGGCAGTCTGTACTCACTGACATTATGACTGTGGTGGGTGGCAGTCTGTACTCACTGACATTATGACTGTGGTGGGTGGCAGTCTGTACTCACTGACATTATGACTGTGATGGGTGGCAGTCTGTACTCACTGACATTATGACTGTGGTGGGTGGCAGTCTGTACTCACTGACATTATGACTGTGGTGGGTGGCAGTCTGTACTCACTGACATTATGACTGTGGTGGGTGGCAGTCTGTACTCACTGACATTATGACTGTGGTGGGTGGCAGTCTGTACTCACTGACATTATGACTGTGGTGGTGGGGGGCAGTCTGTACTCACTGTCATTATGACTGTGGTGGTGGGGGGCAGTCTGTACTCACTGACATTATGACTGTGGTGGGGGGCAGTCTGTACTCACTGACATTATGACTGTGGTGGGAGGCGGTCTGTACTCACTGACATTATGACTGTGGTGGTGGGGGGCAGTCTGTACTCACTGACATTATGACTGTGGTGGGGGGCAGTCTGTACTCACTGACATTATGACTGTGGTGGGGGCAGTCTGTACTCACTGACAATAACTAACACTGACATTATGACTGAGGTGGGGGGCAGTCTGTACTCACTGTCATTATGACTGTGGTGGGGGGCAGTCTGTACTCACTGACAATAACTAACACTGACATTATGACTGAGGTGGGGGGCAGTCTGTACTCACTGTCATTATGACTGTGGTGGGGGGCAGTCTGTACTCACTGACAATAACTAACACTGACATTATGACTGAGGTGGGGGGCAGTCTGTACTCACTGACAATAACTAACACTGACATTATGACTGAGGTGGGGGGCAGTCTGTACTCACTGTCATTATGACTGTGGTGGGGGGCAGTCTGTACTCACTGACAATAACTAACACTGACATTATGACTGTGGAGGGTGGCAGTCTGTACTCACTGACATTATGACTGTGGTGGGTGGCAGTCTGTACTCACTGACATTATGACTGTGGTGGTGGGGGGCAGTCTGTACTCACTGACATTATGACTGTGGTGGTGGGGGGCAGTCTGTACTCACTGACATTATGACTGTGGTGGGGGGCAGTCTGTACTCACTGACATTATGACTGTGGTGGGAGGCGGTCTGTACTCACTGACATTATGACTGTGGTGGTGGGGGGCAGTCTGTACTCACTGACATTATGACTGTGGTGGGGGGCAGTCTGTACTCACTGACATTATGACTGTGGTGGGGGCAGTCTGTACTCACTGACAATAACTAACACTGACATTATGACTGAGGTGGGGGGCAGTCTGTACTCACTGTCATTATGACTGTGGTGGGGGGCAGTCTGTACTCATTGACAATAACTAACACTGACATTATGACTGAGGTGGGGGGCAGTCTGTACTCACTGTCATTATGACTGTGGTGGGGGCAGTCTGTACTCACTGACAATAACTAACACTGACATTATGACTGAGGTGGGGGGCAGTCTGTACTCACTGTCATTATGACTGTGGTGGGGGGCAGTCTGTACTCACTGACAATAACTAACACTGACATTATGACTGTGGAGGGTGGCAGTCTGTACTCACTGACATT
>NC_048582.1:714750-717250 GCF_013265735.2 Oncorhynchus mykiss | reverse complement strand
ACCAGGCTATGAGGTGTGGCCAGTCCTCTTCTGACTGTACCGGGTAGACCAGAGGAACCAGGCTCTGAGGGGTGACCAGTCCTCTTCTGGCTGTACCGGGTAGAGAGGAACCAGGCTATGAGGGGTGATCAGTCCTCTGCTGGCTGTATTGGGTAGACCAGAGGAACCAGGCTCTGAGGGGTGGTCAGTCCTCTTCTGATTGTGCCGGGTGGAGATTATAACAGAACTTGGCCAAGATGTTCAAATGTTCATAGGTGACCAGCAGGGTCAAATAATAATAATAACAGTGGTTGTCGAGGGTGCAACCAGTCAGCATTTTAGGAATAAATGTCAGTTGGCTTTTCATAGCAGATCATTCAGGGTATCTCTACCGCTCCTGCTGTCTCTAGAGAGTTGAAAACAGCAGGTCTGGGACAAAGGAGCATGTCTGGTGAACAGGTCAGGATTCCATAGCCGCAGGCAGAACAGTTGAAACTGGAGCAGCAGCACGGCCAGGTGTACTGGGGACAGCAAGCAGTTATCAGGCCAGGTAGTCCTGAGACATGGTCCTAGGGCTCAGGTCCTCCGAGAGAGAGAGAGAGAGAGAGAGAGAGAGAGAGAGAGAGAGAGAGAGAGAGAGAGAATTAGAGAGAGAATTAGAGAGCATGCTGAAATTCAGACAGGACACCGGACAAGACAAGGGAAGAACTCCAGATATAACAGACTGACTCTAGCCCCCCGACCCATAAACTACTGCAGCATAAATACTGGAGGCTGAGACAGGAGGGATCAGGAGACACTGTGGCCACATCCGAGGACACCCCCGGACAGGGCCAAACAGGAAGGATATAAGCCCACCCACTTTGCCAAAGCACAGCCCCCACAACACTAGAGGGATATCTTCAAACACCAACTTACCATCCTGAATATAGCCCACTAAAATCTCCGGCATGGCCCAAGGGGGGGCGCCAACCCAGGCAGGAAGATCACGTCAGTGACTCAACCCACTCAAGTGTCGCACCCCTCCTAGGGACGGCATGAAAGAGCACCAGTAAGCCAGTGACTCAGCCCCTGTAATAGGGTTAGAGGCAGAGAATCCCAGTGGAAAGAGAGGAACCGGCCAGGCAGAGACAGCAAGGGCGGTTCGTTGCTCCAGAGCCTTTCCGTTCACCTTCACACTCCTGGGCCAGACTACACTCAATCATAGGCCCCACTGAAGAGATGAGTCTTCAGTAAAGACTTAAAGGTTGAGACCGAGTCTGCGTCTCTGACATGGGTAGGCAGACCGTTCCATAAAAATGGAGCTCTATAGGAGAAAGCCCTGCCTCCAGCTGTTTGCTTAGAAATTCTTGGGACAATTAGGAGGCCTGAGTCTTGTGACCGTAGCGTACGTGTAGGTATGTACGGCAGGACCAAATCAGAGAGATAGGTAGGAGCAAGCCCATGTAATGCTTTGTAGGTTAGCAGTAAAACCTTGAAATCAGCCCTTGCCTTGACAGGAAGCCAGTGTAGGGAGGCTAGCACTGGAGTAATATGATCACATTTTTTAGTTCTAGTCAGGATTCTAGCAGCCGTGTTTAGCACTAACTAAAGTTTATTTATTTATTTATTTTTATCCGGGTAGCAGGAAAGTAGAGCATGGCAGGAATCTAACCTAGAAGTGACAAAAGCATGATTTTTACGTAGATGGAAAAAAAAGCTGTCCTTGAAACAGTCTTGATATGTTCGTCAAAAGAGAGATCAGGGTCCAGAGTAACGCCGAGGTCCTTCACAGTTTTATTTGAGACGACTGTACAACCAATGGTCAGATTCAACAGAAGATCAACAGAAGATCTCTGATACCATTTAAAAGGAAACACATTGACGTTTGTGGAAATGTGAAACTAATGTTGGAGAATATAACACAATAGATCTGGTAAGAGATAATAAAAATAAAAATGTTTTTGTTTGTTTTTAGAGAGAAAGGCCATAATATTAGTATTATTTCAGCCCAGATGCAATTTAGATTTTGGCAGCAGTGTGTGTGCAAATTTATAAACGGATCCAATGAAACATTTCATTTCTGTTCAAAATGTCGTGTCAAGACGGCCAAAATGTGCCTGAATCGTTTATTAATAACTTTTCATGTTCAAAACATTGCACTCTCCTTAAACAATAGCATGGTATTATTTCACTGTAATAGCTACTGTAAATTGGACAGTGCATGCTAATGCTAATCATGCTAATCACACTAGCGAACATTAGCTCAACAGTCCCGCGAGTGGGAAACCGATCTGTAGAGATCCTAATTAATACCTCTACTGGATTGGTGGGTCCCCCTAGGCACAGTTGAGCTAACATAGGCTAATCCAACACTGCAGACAATCTGACCCCTATCTAAGAGGAAACTACAGTCTGACCCCTATCTAAGAGGATACTACAGTCTGACCTCTATCTAAGAGGACCCTACAGTCTGACCCCTATCTAAGAGGGTCTTAGAGTCTGACCCCTATCTAAGAGGACACTACAGTCTGACCCCTAT
>NC_048582.1:702250-709750 GCF_013265735.2 Oncorhynchus mykiss | reverse complement strand
CAGGACACTACACCATGACAGACCAGGACACTACACCATGACAGACCAGGACACTACACCATATCAGACCAGGACACTACACCATGTCAGAACCAGGACACTACACCATGACAGACCAGGACACTAGACCTCCCCACACCATGACAGAGCAGGACACTAGACCTCCCCACACCATGACAGACCAGGACACTACACCATGACAGACCAGGACACTACACCATGACAGACCAGGACACTACACCATGACAGACCAGGACACTACACCATGACAGACCAGGACACTACACCATGACAGACCAGGACACTACACCATATCAGACCAGGACACTACACCATGACAGACCAGGACACTACACCATGACAGACCAGGACACTACACTATGACAGACCAGGACACTACGCTATGCCAGACCAGGACACTACACCTCCCCACACCATGACAGACCAGGACACTACACCATATCAGACCAGGACACTACACCATGTCAGAACCAGGACACTACACCATGACAGACCAGGACACTAGACCTCCCCACACCATGACAGAGCAGGACACTAGACCTCCCCACACCATGACAGACCAGGACACTACACCATGACAGACCAGGACACTACACCATGACAGACCAGGACACTACACCATGACAGACCAGGACACTACACCATGACAGACCAGGACACTACACCATATCAGACCAGGACACTACACTATGACAGACCAGGACACTACGCTATGCCAGACCAGGACACTACACCTCCCCACACCATGACAGACCAGGACACTACGCTATGCCACAAAGCCATAACACAGACAAGGCAGGGCTTTCAAAACCAGGATTCATATCCAGTTTAAATCTGTGTGTCTGTCTAACCATATTCTAAATGACCTCTGGTTTCATGTCGTGACTTTGGTTTCATTAGTAGGTTTCCAGTTCTGATCGGTCTACCTCTGAATTTCTTGTACTTTGTTCGCGGATAAACGGATCACAAAACTAGCATTTTTCCACAGATAATTTTTCAGTGTGTGAGAGAAAACCCATTTATGTTATGATTTTTTTGTTTCTGCTTCTCTTTTCTCTACAGGATGTTGTTCTGTCTGTCTCTCTGCTCAGCAGGTGGACCGTTACAGAGGGGTGGAGGTGAGGGTTTAGTCTCTACAGGATGTTGTTCTGTCTCTTCGCTCGGCAGGCAGGTGGACCGTTACAGGGGGTTGGAGGTGAGGGTTTAGTCTCTACAGGATGTTGTTCTGTCTCTTCGCTCGGCAGGCAGGTGGACCGTTACAGGGGGTTGGAGGTGAGGGTTTAGTCTCTACAGGATGTTGTTCTGTCTCTTCGCTCGGCAGGCAGGTGGACCGTTACAGGGGGTTGGAGGTGAGGGTTTAGTCTCTACAGGATGTTGTTCTGTCTCTTCGCTCGGCAGGTGGACCGTTACAGGGGGTTGGAGGTGAGGGTTTAGTCTCTACAGGATGTTGTTCTGTCTGTCTCTCTGCTCGGCAGGTGGACCGTTACAGGGGGTGGAGGTGGACCGTTACAGGGGGTGGAGGTGAAGGTTTAGTCTCTACAGGATGTTGTTCTGTCTCTTCACTCGGCAGGTGGACCATTACAGGGGGTCGAGGTGAGGGTTTAGTCTCTACAGGATGTTGTTCTGTCTGTCTCTCTGCTCGGCAGGTGGACCGTTACAGGGGGTGGAGGTGGACCGTTACAGGGGGTCGAGGTGAGGGTTTAGTCTCTACAGGATGTTGTTCTGTCTGTCTCTCTGCTCGGCAGGTGGACCGTTACAGGGGGTGGAGGTGAGGGTTTAGTCTCTACAGGATGTTGTTCTGTCTCTTCACTCGGCAGGTGGACCATTACAAGGGGTCGAGGTGAGGGTTTAGTCTCTACAGGATGTTGTTCTGTCTGTCTCTCTGCTCGGCAGGTGGACCGTTACAAGGGGTGGAGGTGAGGGTTTAGTCTCTACAGGATGTTGTTCTGTCTGTCTCTCTGCTCGGCAGGTGGACCGTTACAGGGGGTGGAGGTGAGGGTTTAGTCTCTACAGGATGTTGTTCTGTCTGTCTCTCTGCTCAGCAGGTGGACCGTTACAGGGGGTGGAGGTGGACCGTTACAGGGGGTGGAGGTGAGGGTTTAGTCTCTACAGGATGTTGTTCTGTCTGTCTCTCTGCTCGGCAGGTGGACCTTTACAGGGGGTGGAGGTGGACCGTTACAGGGGGTCGAGGTGAGGGTTTAGTCTCTACAGGATGTTGTTCTGTCTGTCTCTCTGCTCGGCAGGTGGACCGTTACAGGGGGTGGAGGTGAGGGTTTAGTCTCTACAGGATGTTGTTCTGTCTCTTCACTCGGCAGGTGGACCATTACAGGGGGTCGAGGTGAGGGTTTAGTCTCTACAGGATGTTGTTCTGTCTGTCTCTCTGCTCGGCAGGTGGACCGTTACAGGGGGTGGAGGTGAGGGTTTAGTCTCTACAGGATGTTGTTCTGTCTGTCTCTCTGCTCGGCAGGTGGACCGTTACAGGGGGTGGAGGTGAGGGTTTAGTCTCTACAGGATGTTGTTCTGTCTGTCTCTCTGCTCGGGAGGTGGACCGTTACAGGGGGTGGAGGTGGACCGTTACAGGGGGTGGAGGTGGACCGTTACAGGGGGGTGGAGGTGGACCGTTACAGGGGGTGGAGGTGAGGGTTTAGTCTCTACAGGATGTTGTTCTGTCTGTCTCTCTGCTCGGCAGGTAGACCGTTACAGGGGGTGGAGGTGAGGGTTTAGTCTCTACAGGATGTTGTTCTGTCTCTCTGCTAGGCAGGTGGAGGTGGACCGGTACAGGGGGGTGGAGGTGAACCGTTACAGGGGGGTGGAGGTGAACCGTTACAGGGGGTGGAGGTGAACCGTTACAGGGGGGTGGAGGTGGACCGTTACAGGGGGGTGGAGGTGGACCGGTACAGGGGGGTGGAGGTGAACCGTTACAGAGGGGTGGAGGTGAACCGTTACAGGGGGTGGAGGTGAACCGTTACAGGGGGTGGAGGTGAACCGTTACAGGGGGGTGGAGGTGAACCGTTACAGGGGGGTGGGGGTGGACCGTTACAGGGGGGTGGGGGTGGACCGTTACAGGGGGGTGGAGGTGAACCGTTACAGGGGGTGGAGGTGAACCGTTACAGGGGGTGGAGGTGAACCGTTACAGGGGGTGGAGGTGAACCGTTACAGGGAATGGAGGTGAGGGTTTAGTCTCTACAGGATGTTGTTCTGTCTCTCTGCTAGGCAGGTGGACCGTTACAGGGGGTGGAGGTGGACCGTTACAGGGGGGTGGAGGTGAGGGTTTAGTCTCTACAGGATGTTGTTCTGTCTCTCTGCTAGGCAGGTGGACCGTTACAGGGGGTGGAGGTGAGGGTTTAGTCTCTACAGGATGTTGTTCTGTCTCGCTGCTAGGCAGGTGGACCGTTACAGGGGGTGGAGGTGGACCGTTACAGGGGGTGGAGGTGAACCGTTACAGGGGGTGGAGGTGAACCGTTACAGGGAATGGAGGTGAGGGTTTAGTCTCTACAGGATGTTGTTCTGTCTCTCTGCTAGGCAGGTGGACCGTTACAGGGGGGTGGAGGTGGACCGTTACAGGGGGGTGGAGGTGAGGGTTTAGTCTCTACATGATGTTGTTCTGTCTCTCTGCTCGGCAGGTGGACCGTTACAGGGGGGTGGAGGTGGACTGTTACAGGGGGTGGAGGTGGACTGTTACAGGGGGGTGGAGGTGAACCGTTACAGGGGGGTGGAGGTGGACCGTTACAGGGGGGTGGAGGTGGACCGTTACAGGGGGGTGGAGGTGGACCGTTACAGGGGGGTGGAGGTGGACCGTTACAGGGGGGTGGAGGTGAACCGTTACAGGGGGGTGGATGTGGACCGTTACAGGGGGGTGGAGGTGGACCGTTACAGTGGGGTGGAGGTGGACTGTTACAGGGGCTGGAGGTGGACCGTTACAGGGGGTGGAGGTGGACCGTTACAGGGGGTGGAGGTGAGGGCTTAGTCTCTACAGGATGTTGTTCTGTCTGTCTCTCTGCTCGGCAGGTGGACCGTTACAGGGGGGTGGAGGTGGACCGTTACAGGGGGGTGGAGGTGGACCGTTACAGGGGGTCGAGGTGAGGGTTTAGTCTCTACAGGATGTTGTTCTGTCTCTTCACTCGGCAGGTGGACTGTTACAGGGGGGTGGAGGTGGACCGTTACAGGGGGGTGGAGGTGGACCGTTACAGGGGGTGGAGGTGGACCGTTACAGGGGGTGGAGGTGGACCGGTACAGGGGGGTCGAGGTGAGGGTTTAGTCTCTACAGGATGTTGTTCTGTCTCTCTGCTCGGCAGGTGGACCGTTACAGGGGGGTGGAGGTGGACCGATACAGGGGGTGGAGGTGGACCGTTACAGAAAGTGGAGGTGGACCGTTACAGGGAGTCGAGGTGAAGGTTTTAGATTGAGGGCAACGCCCAGAGTGGTTTTTTTTTTTCCAAAGGGATCTGTTGTCTCGTTGTTAATATCAGAACACTGTGTTCCTGTATTGTTTACTGACTTAATAGGTGGTTGGAGGATGTCATTCTCACTGACCTGGGGAAGACTTCAACCCTGTTGTGTTAGCAGTTACAAAAGGACACCTGCAATATTACGGTTCCGCAGGCAGGCAGACAGACAGACAGACAGACAGACAGACAGACAGACAGACAGACAGACAGACGTTTCCTTCTCTGTCATTGGTACCAGTCTGTCTGTCTGTCTGGTACCAATGACAGAGAAGGAAACGTGTGTGTGTGTGTGTGTGTGTGTGTGTGTGTGTGTGTGTGTGTGTGTGTGTGTGTGTGTGTGTGTGTGTGTGTGTGTGTGTGTGTGTGTGTGTGTGTGTGTGTGTGTGTGTGTGCGTGCGTGTGCGTGTGCGTGTGTGTGTGTAGGTAGAATGTCAAGAGAAATCCAGTTACCTACCATGACAATGAAATTAACATAATTTATTCATAAGACAACGAACGTCTCTGTGGTGAAGCTTTACCCTCAACTCTGAATTAGGCCATACATTACCAGCAGGTTATAGTTGGTTGAGTTGACATTACCAGCAGGTTATAGCTGGTTGGGTTGACATTACCAGCAGTTTATAGTTGGTTGAGTTGACGTTACCAGCAGGTTATAGCTGGTTGAGTTGACATTACCAGCAGGTTATAGCTGGTTGGGTTGACATTACCAGCAGGTTATAGTTGGTTGAGTTGACATTACCAGCAGGTTATAGTTGGTTGAGTTGACATTACCAGCAGGTTATAGCTGGTTGAGTTTACATTACCAGCAGGTTATAGCTGGTTGAGTTGACATTACCAACAGGTTAAAGCTGGTTGAGTTGACAATACCAGCAGGTTAGACAGACAGCTGGTTGAGTTGACATTTCCAGCAGGTTATAGCTGGTTGAGTTGACATTACCAGCAGGTTATAGCTGGTTGAGTTGACATTACCAACAGGTTAAAGCTGGTTGAGTTGACATTACCAGCAGGTTAGACAGACAGCTAGTTGAGTTGACATTACCAACAGGTTAGACAGACAGCTGGTTGAGTTGACATTACCAGCAGGTTATAGCTGGTTGAGTTGACATTACCAGCAGGTATAGCTGGTTGAGTTGACATTTCCAGCAGGTTAAAGCTGGTTGAGTTGACATTACCAGCAGGTTAGACAGACAGCTGGTTGAGTTGACATTACCAGCAGGTTAGACAGACAGCTGGTTGAGTTGACATTACCAGGAGGTTGGACAGACCGAACCGAACCGAGCTGAACTGAACCGAACCGAACTGAACTGAACCGAACTGAACCGAACCGAACTGAACTGAACTGAACTGAACCGAACTGAACCGAACCGAACTGAACTGAACTGAACTGAACTGAACCGAACCGAACTGAACTGAACTGAACCGAACCGAACTGAACTGAACCGAACTGAACCGAACCGAACTGAACTGAACTGCAAAAATTTGTTGTAATATTTGTATTCTTTTTTATACAGAATCATAAATAATATAAATCCTGCCGTTTTACATTCTTCCTCCACTAATGGACTATAGAAATATATTATATAATATAATAATATATATATATATATATATATTCATATTTGTCCAGTTGTGTTGTGTGTATAGCTTTCATACTGTTCTGTTTTATTGACATTTTCAATCTTTCTTTATTGTGCGTTTTAACTCACATATTTGACGCAAGGCCCAAATAAATATCAAATATTTCCCTCATAAAATGGAAATATATACAGTATATATAATAATAATAATTCACAAAACACACAGTCCCCTTTATTTAATAGTAATATATTGACATTATAATCAGGTTGACTTGAATCAGTCATTTAATCGATGTTGTAGAAAGGTCACCGAACCGTTGTAGTGGAACGAGGCGTTTGGTTGGACCGTTGTAGTGTAACGAGGCGTTTGGTTGGACCGTTGTAGTGGAACGAGGCGTTTGGTTGGACCGTTGTAGTGGAACGAGGCGTTTGGTTGGACCGTTGTAGTGGAACGAGGCGTTTGGTTGGACCGTTGTAGTGGAACGAGGCGTTTGGTTGGACCGTTGTAGTGGAACGAGGCGTTTGGTTGGACCGTTGTAGAGGAACGAGGCGTTTGGTTGGACCGTTGTAGTAGAACGAGGCGTTTGGTTGGACCGTTGTAGTGGAACGAGGCGTTTGGTTGGACCGTTGTAGAGGAACGAGGCGTTTGGTTGGACCGTTGTAGTAGAACGAGGCGTTTGGTTGGACCGTTGTAGAGGAACGAGGCGTTTGGTTGGACCGTTGTAGTAGAACGAGGCGTTTGGTTGGACCGTTGTAGTGGAACGAGGCGTTTGGTTGGACCGTTGTAGAGGAACGAGGCGTTTGGTTGGACCGTTGTAGTAGAACGAGGCGTTTGGTTGGACCGTTGTAGAGGAACGAGGCGTTTGGTTGGACCGTTGTAGTAGAACGAGGCGTTTGGTTGGACCGTTGTAGTGGAACGAGGCGTTTGATTGGACCGTTGTAGTGGAACGAGGCGTTTGGTTGGACCGTTGTAGTGGAACGAGGCGTTTGGTTGGACCGTTGTAGTGGAACGAGGCGTTTGGTTGGACCGTTGTAGTGGAACGAGGCGTTTGGTTGGACCGTTGTAGTGTAACGAGGCGTTTGGTTGGACCGTTGTAGTGTAACGGGGCGTTTGGTTGTAGCGCGGTCGGCTGTAGGTTTGTAAAACAACATTTTTGTCAGACTTCACTGAGCCGGTGGACAGACGGCCTGTGGTAAATAATGAAGAGGAGGATTGTGTGTGTGTGCATGTGTGTGTGTGTGTGTCTGGTATTGTTCACAGTTTGTGTCACATCAGTTCATGTTTAACGAGGCAAAACAAAAGCTTTTCAATATTTCAGTTTTCAGGGGACTCACAGAGTAAAGAGGGTTTGGCTGACTGCAACAGTCACGCAGTCCTCCCATTTCTCCTCCTCTCCTCTCCTCTCCTCTCCTCTCCTCTCCTCTTCTCTTCTCTTCTCTTCTCTTCTCCTCCT
>NC_048582.1:692250-697250 GCF_013265735.2 Oncorhynchus mykiss | reverse complement strand
AGGGTGTGAGTCTAACCGTCCTGCCGGTGTTCTCCTGTAACTGTTTGAACGGTGTGACAGCTGAGATTGTCTCGAACGTTAAAGGTTTATGGTAATAGTCTGGTGACAGACATCCCCAAGACAGAGAGCTGACCAGGCCTCATCAATGTATAGATCCTGCCCCCTACAGTCAATAACCAGAATGACACGTGGAAACCTATCGGACGGGAGCTTCAGGACAACGACGACAACAACAACTGTCATACAGGACAAAGGACGCATTCCAAACAAACGGCATCCTCATTCCCTTGATAGTGCACTCCTTTTTGACTCCCCTATAAGGGAAATAGGGTACATTTTATTTTTTGGGGGGGGGACACACCCCTAGAAATCCATTAAACTAGAACTACGGTAACACAACAAGAACAGGGAACCATACGACCCAGAACGGCATTGTATTGCTGTGTTGCTTAGGGAACAAGAGTGGCTTAGGGAACAGAGTGACTTAGGGAACAGAGTGACTTAGGGAACAGAGTGACTTAGGGAACAGAGTGACTGAGGGAACAGAGTGGCTTATGGAACAGAGTGACTTAGGGAACAGAGTGACTTAGGGAACAGAGTGGCTTAGGGAACAGAGTGACTTAGGGAACAGAGGGACTTAGGGAACAGAGTGGCTTAGGGAACAGAGTGACTTAGGGAACAGAGTGACTTAGGGAACAGAGTGGCTTAGGGAACAGAGTGACTGAGGGAACAGAGTGACTTATGGAACAGAGTGACTTAGGGAACAGAGTGACTTAGGGAACAGAGTGACTTAGGGAACAGATTGACTTAGGGAACAGAGTGGCTTATGGAACAGAGTGGCTTAGGGAACAGAGTGACTTAGGGAACAGAGTGACTTAGGCAACAGAGTGACTTAGGCAACAGAGTGACTTAGGGAATAGAGTGACTGAGGGAACAGGGTGGCTTAGGGAACAGAGTGGCTTAGGGAACAGAGTGACTTAGGGAGTGACTTAGGGAACAGAGTGGCTTAGGGAACAGAGTGGCTTAGGGAGTGACTTAGGGAACAGAGTGACTTAGGGAACAGAGTGACTTAGGGAACAGAGTGGCTTATCAGGGAACAGAGTGACTTAGGGAACAGAGTGACTTAGGGAGTGACTTAGGGAGTGACTTAGGGAACAGAGTGACTTAGGGAACAGAGTGACTTATCAGGGAACAGAGTGACTTAGGGAACAGAGTGACTTAGGGAACAGAGTGGCTTAGGGAACACGGTGGCTTAGGGAACAGAGTGGCTTAGGGAACAGAGTGACTTAGGGAGTGACTTAGGGAACAGAGTGGCTTAGGGAACAGAGTGACTTAGAGAACAGAGTGACTTAGGGAACAGAGTGGCTTAGGGAACAGAGTGACTTAGGGAACAGAGTGGCTTATTAGGGAACAGAGTGACTTAGGGAACAGAGTGACTTAGGGAACAGAGTGACTTAGGGAACAGAGTGGCTTATGGAACAGAGTGGCTTATGGAACAGAGTGACTTAGGGAACAGAGTGACTTATGGAACAGAGTGACTTAGGGAACAGAGTGGCTTAGGGAACAGAGTGGCTTAGGGAACAGAGTGACTTAGGGAACAGAGTGGCTTAGGGAACAGAGTGACTTAGGGAACAGAGTGACTTAGGGAACAGAGTGACTTAGGGAACAGAGTGGCTTAGGGAACAGAGTGGCTTAGGGAACAGAGTGACTTAGGGAACAGAGTGGCTTATGGAACAGAGTGACTTAGGGAACAGAGTGGCTTAGGGAACAGAGTGGCTTAGGGAACAGAGTGGCTTAGGGAACAGAGTGGCTTAGGGAACAGAGTGACTTATGGAACAGAGTGACTTAGGGAACAGAGTGGCTTAGGGAACAGAGTGGCTTAGGGAACAGAGTGACTTAGGGAACAGAGTGGCTTAGGGAACAGAGTGGCTTAGGGAACAGAGTGACTTAGGGAACAGAGTGACTTAGGGAACAGAGTGACTTAGGGAACAGAGTGGCTTAGGGAACAGAGTGGCTTAGGGAACAGAGTGACTTAGGGAACAGAGTGGCTTATGGAACAGAGTGACTTAGGGAACAGAGTGGCTTAGGGAACAGAGTGGCTTAGGGAACAGAGTGGCTTAGGGAACAGAGTGGCTTAGGGAACAGAGTGACCTCTACTGGACAGAGAAGGAACTGCAGGGAGGGAGAGCCAGACAGAGGGGGAAACCTACTAGAGGTTCTAACAGCTACACACATTAAGTAACACTCTCATATTGTGACTTGAAGAGTGTAGTATTGTCTTGTATATTAGTTACGGAGGCATATTAATTGTCTACTCTGGTACAGATGGATTTCCCAACAGTTTTAGTGTTTTAGTGCTTATATAACCTGGACGACTGATGGTTTGTAACGGCGTCTCTCAGGACCTCGTCCCTGATGTCTGGTTCTTCCTAGATAACTCGGTTGAACTCTGACTCTCCGTACTGCAGATCTCAGTATTGCCTGTTGAGGCGTTACTAGTATGTGTGATCAATGTATCTGATCACTGTGTTTGATGGGACACTCAGTCGTGGACTGATAAGGAACGGAGGAATCAATGGGCCCAGTTGACACACAGACAGACTTCCCTTTCCTTCTCTCTCTCCCTCCATACCTCTCTCCCTAAATGCTTCCCTCCCTCCATACCTCCCTCCCTCCATACCTCCCTCCCTCCATACCTCCCTCCCTAAATGCTTCCCTCCCTCCATACCTCCCTCCCTCCATACCTCCCTCCCTCCATACCTCTCTCCCTCCACACCTCCCTCCATACCTCCCTCCCTCCATACCTCCCTCCCTCCATACCTCCCTCCCTCCATACCTCTCTCCCTCCATACCTCTCTCCCGTCCTCCATCCCTATCTCTCTATCTCCGTCCTTTCCTTCCTATCCCCATATCTCCCTCAATTCCTATCTCTCTATCTCCCTGCCTCCCTCCATATCTCTCTCCTTTCCTTCCTCTCTCCCTCCTTTCCTTCCTCCCTTCCTCTCTATCTCCCTCCTTTCCTTCCTCCCTCCATATCTCTCTATCCCCATATCTCCCTCCCTCCCTTCCTATCTCTCTCCCTATCTCGCTATCTCCCTCCTTTCCTTCCTCCCTTCCTCCCTCCTTTCCTTCCTTCCTCCCTCCCTATCTCCCTCTTTTCCTTCCTCCCTCCTTTCCTTCCTCCCTAATTTCCGTCCCTTCTCCCTTCCTCCCTCCTTTCCTTCCTCCCTCCTTCCCTTCCTCCCTCCTTTCCTTCCCATCTCCCTGCCTCCCTCCTTTCCTTCCTCCCTCCCCATCTCCCTCTTTTCCTCCCTCCCTCCATATCTCTCTATCTCCCTGCCTCCCTCCCTCCATATCTCTCTCCCTCCCTCCTTTCCTTCCTCCCTCCCTCCACATCTCTCTATCTCCCTGCCTCCCTGCCTCCATATCTCCCTCCCTCCCTCCCTTCATTCCTTCCTCCCGCCCTCCATATCTCTCTATCTCCCTGCCTCCATCCCTCCATATCTCCCTCCCTCCCTTCCTTCCTCCCTCCCTCCATATCTCTCTATCTCCCTGCCTCCATATCTCCCTCCCTCCCTTCCTTCCTTCCTCCCTCCCTCCATATCTCTCTATCTCCCTGCCTCCATATCTCCCTCCCTCCAAATATCTCTATCTCCCTGCCTCCATCCCTCCATATCTCCCTCCCTCCCTCCCTTCCTTCCTTCCTCCCTCCCTCCAAATCTCTCTATCTCCCTGCTTCCCTCCCTCCATATCTCCTTTCCTTCCTCCCTCCCTCCATATCTCCCTCCCTCCTTTCATTCCTCCCTCCATATCTTCCTCCCTTCTTTCCTTCCTCCCTCCTTTCTTTCCTCCTTCCATATCTCTCTATCCCCATATCTCCCCCCCTTCCTATCTCTCTCCCTATCTCCCTCCTTCCCTTCCTCCCTTCCTCACTATTGCTCTCCTTTCCTTCCTCCTTCCCTTCCTCTCTCCTTTCCTTCCTCCCTCTTTTCCTTCCCATCTCCCTGCCTCCCTCCTTTCCTTCCTCCCTCTTTTCCTTCCCATCTCCCTGCCTCCCTCCTTTCCTTCCTCCCTCCTTTCCTTCCTCCCTCCTTTCCTTCCTCCCTCATTTTCTTCCCATCTCCCTTCCTCCCTCCTTTCCTTCCTCTTTTCCTTCCCATCTCCCTGCCTCCCTCCTTTCCTTCCTCCCTCTTTTCCTTCCCATCTCCCTGCCTCCCTCCTTTCCTTCCTCCCTCCTTTCCTTCCTCCCTCATTTCCTTCCCATCTCCCTTCCTCCCTCCTTTCCTTCCTCCCTCTTTTCCTTCCCATCTCCCTTCCTCCCTCCTTTCCTTCCTCCCTCATTTCCTTCCCATCTCCCTTCCTCCCTCCTTTCCTTCCTCCCTCTTTTCCTTCCCATCTCCCTTCCTTCCTCCCTCTTTTCCTTCCCATCTCCCTTCCTCCCTCCTTTCCTTCCTCCCTCTTTTCCTTCCCATCTCCCTTCCTTCCTGCCTCCTTTCCTTCCTCCCTCTTTTCCTTCCCATCTCCCTTCCTCCCTGCTTTCCTTCCTCCCTCTTTTCCTTCCCATCTCCCTTCCTCCCTCCTTTCATTCCTCCCTCCTTTCCTTCCTCCCTCTTTTCCTTCCCATCTCCCTTCCTCCCTCCCTCCTTTCCTTCCTCCCTCTTTTCCTTCCCATCTCCCTGCCTCCCTCCTTTCATTCCTCCCTCCTTTCATTCTTCCCTCCTTTCATTCCTCCCTCTTGTCCTTCCCATCTCCCTTCCTGCCTCCTTTCATTCCTCCCTCTTGTCCTTCCCATCTCCCTGCCTCCCTCCTTTCCTTCCTCTCTCATGTCCTTCCCATCTCCCTGCCTCCCTCCTTTCCTCTAACTTTTCCTCTAACTGTAATTGCTCTGCGTAGTGAACTGAATGGGATATTAAACAGAGAGACATCCTAAACGAGGCCTTACTGCAGTACGCACCAGAGACTATATCCATACACTTCGACTGAAATAATCTCTCTATTAC